>NW_027322500.1:0-1723 GCF_032062135.1 Pyxicephalus adspersus | reverse complement strand
GTATAGACAAATGAAGACAAATTTTTTGCAGTAAATAAATCATTTTGGGACCAATTAACTGAAATTGGATAATTTCCCACGGTACACCCGAAGATCTCTCAAGGCACACTAGTGTGCCGCGGAACAGCGGTTGAAAAACACTGCTTTAATAACATCAGAGGTCACCTGTACAGTCACTGGATGGAGAAACAGGGAATCAGTTGAGAATAGGTCTCAAGCCTGAAATCCCAAGACAATGAAAATCTACAGTGTATATGGACCCTAAGAGTCTAAAATCTTTTAGTAGTAATGTTGGCCTAAAAAAGTCAACATGTTTGGGGCACAAACATTGAGGTGGTGGTGAGCATGGCAACATGACCCAGTTTAGATTGATTAATGAAAGTATAATGCAGAATAAATCAATCATATAGTGACTGATTCCAGCAGAGATGCTTCTGGAATCACTCGCATGATTGTATAACTGTATGTCCATCTTTAACTGGGTTCCTCAACCTAGACCGAAGGCAACCAGATTTTGCAGATCATAATCCAATTTTCTAAAAAGCTATTATTGATCCACTATAAAAAAAATTATCATAGGAATTTTATTTTTTACTGTTTCCATGTCTTTCATTACTATACATAGTAATCAACAGTTTATAAATGGTAATTTTTGCAGTTTATATAAGTAAGTGGCTTTTACTGCATCACCACAAAGCCCATCTTAACAATCAAAATTTTTTTTGAGAAAATGCATATTACTGTTTTCTTTTACCCAGCTGGACCTACATAAAAGGTTGTAAAAATAACAATTTTGATGAAGTTGTGGCATATTACAAAAAAAAATCCTTTACCATTAAAGGTCTCATAACATACATTAGAATACAACTTAAATAGTACTCCAGTCATTTTATTTTTTAGTTTTAGACATAGTAGAGGAAAGGATAACTCATTTGTCTTCTTTACTTTATGACAATCCTGCCATTGGAATAGGAAGAGAGGGTAAATCTCAAATAGGGCCACAGACAGCAGTGCAAACCAGACAAGGTTTCTAGCCTTTATCTTTGTTATGTCCTTGCTAGACAGAATTTCACTTATTTAATTGGTACTGATTCCCTGGTAAAAGGTGGAGATATTCTCCTAAAAAGGATACAGACGAAAATAAACTTGTTAGACCTGCTGCACATTTATGCAACACAGAAAAAGTCCTCAAACTTCTGAAGGAAGTGTTTTGATCTTCAGTTGGTCAGGCCATTCCTAGGCCTGAGACCTATTTCCTAACTGATTCCTTGTTTCTCTATTCCACCATAAAAATACAAATCCAGCTATACAGTTGAACCTATTTGTTCTGGACATTTGCTCCAATAACTTATGAATGTGCCATATTTTGTTGGGTTGAAAATAATTCAGGGAAATTTATTATGTAGACAGATATGTTTTATTGTAATGCCACAGAAAACCAGCTATACCCCATTACTTTTATTAAGGGAAAGACAGAGAAAATCCTTTCTACAATGGTGGTGTAAAACAGATTTTTTGTCAACTATACATACCTTTTTAAACATTTGTTTTTTTTTCCAATTTTGAAACATACTTATGTGTATTACCGTATTTAATATAATATAAGACGCACCCAATTTTAAAGGAGGAAAATCTAGAAAAAAAGATTCTGAAAGATTATTCCCCTTCTGATCACTCATGTGCCATTCATACCGGTATTACCCTTCTGATCACTCATGTGCCA
>NW_027322499.1:0-1723 GCF_032062135.1 Pyxicephalus adspersus | reverse complement strand
TTATATGATTGTTATAGACGTCCATCAGTAATATTGATGATGCAGCCAAAATGTACCTGCGGGAGCATCAAGGCACTTACTGCTTTTTCTGTTTTTGTGCTCATATTTACAATAAACCTCTGTACATTGTAGCATTGCTATGATGTTCTCTTTGTTTTATTGACCTTTTTTTTTCTTATTATCAGCCCAGACAGAGCTGGGATTACAGTAGCTTTAGATGTTTGGAAACATGGGTTCCTAATAGCAGTAGTTAGTGTTGTTCTAGATTAAAGTGTAAGTTCTAAATTTTGCTGCTGGAAGTCTAATAAGTGTTTCAGTTGCTACTTGAGAATCAGTTATATAGAACCCCAGTGTAGGCATCATCAGTCCAGAAAGTCAGACCTTACTTACTGCTGACTAACTGCTGACATCGGTGTTCCTTCTACTGTTCCTCAGAACCCCAGTAAAAACCCCATTGCAGACCACCAAAATTCTCATAGTAAAGACTCAAATGCAGACCCCCAACACAGACCCTTGGTGCAGACTCAGTACAGACTTCCAGTGAAGACCCCAGGACAGTCTCTCAGTGAAGACTCCAGTACAGAACTTATGACAGACCAGGACAGTTCCACAATGCAGATCATCTGTACGGATAGTCAGATCTAAATTAACTTACTGCTGGCTTTAATAACCCTTCCACTGTTACTCCAAAACCCCCAGTGCAGATCCACAGTAAAGATTGCAGCGAGAACTCTATTACAGACCCTCAGAGCAATCACTAAAGTAATTCTCAGTACAGACTCCAGTGAGATCCGAAGTACAAACCCCAAAAAAACCCTCAGAACATACATCCCCCTACAGATGGCTAAGGCAGACCTTAGCAAAGAACCCCATTGCAGACACTCAGCGCAGGCCACTATTATTGACAGTAATGCTGCTGTGAGACTTATCCATCATTCCCAGCACTCTTCTTCTGCTGCAACTCTTTGTAGTTATCTTCATTGGCTTCCAATTCATCATAGAATCAAATTCAAACTCCTGTACTTTACATTCAAATGTCTCCCCAGCTCTTGTCCCACCTAACTATCTTATACACAAATTCCTCCACATTTCTTTTCCCACTTACCTTTCTGACCTGCTTTGACTTCCTCACTCATAACCTCCTCACACAGACAGCTCCAAGACTTTTCTAGAGCTGCCCTGACTCTCTGGAATGGTCTTATTGTCCTATTCAGCTCACTCTTACTTTCTGCTCATTTACATTAGCACTAAAAATTCATGTTTTCAAATTAATTTTGTCTCACACTCTTCTGTCTCCTAAACCCTCACTACTTACCCACCAATCCATATCCCCCTTCCTATTGTGTGCTATTTACTCACTTCTTAGGTTGTAAGCTCTTTGGGGCAGGGTCCTCTCCTCCTCCTGTGTCACTTTCTGTATCTGTCTGTCATTTGAAACCCCTATTTAATATACAGTGCTGTGTAATATCTTGGCTTAATATAAATCATGTTTACTACCACTACTACTACTACTACTACTACTACTACTACTACTTATTCAGCTTCACATTTTATTTGACATCAAAAGGTTATTTGTTAAAGATGTAGAAGGAATGTGCTTGTTTCTAATGTTTTATGACATGGTCAAGCTTTGTATCTTTACAATAAACACTGTGGCCCTAAGGTGGTGACTTTTTGTTTAAGAGTAATAATGTTCAAAGTCTCCCCTTTGCTGTAGAAGGAA
>NW_027322498.1:0-1723 GCF_032062135.1 Pyxicephalus adspersus | reverse complement strand
TTTATTACGTATTTGGGATATTATCCTTAGATCGGGCAAATTGTCTACGAGACTGGGGCCCATGACACCATTGTTCGATAACCCAGCATTTCCACCGGCAAGGAGGGCTGCAAAATTTTTATCTTGGTCCGCCTCCGAACATCGTCACCTTAAGGACATAGTTCATAACGGGCGGTTCCCCCCTTTATCCTCCCTAGACCTTCCACACAGAAGTAAGTTGCTATCCTGGCTTTCCTACAGGCAGTTAATGTCTTTTGTAGCCCCTTTTTCTGATCCATCCTTATTACACAGAAATTTGACGGAATTTGAGAAGCTCGTTAGCTCCCCAGCTCGCCCTCCCCATATTGTTTCAAGGCTATACGAGCTACTCACACAAAATCCTGAGTCTATAGCCCCTATATACACCAGATATTGGGAGAGGGAATTGACTGGCCCTATAACTGCAGATGACTGGGAAATATTGTTTACCCTCACACACAAGCTGGCATTGACTTGTAAAGCCCAGGAGGTTAACTATAAAATTTTGTCTGGATGGTATTATTGCCCTGTGGATATGTATAGAATATCTCCCACACACTCGGATCGCTATTGGCGATGCCTGTCACATAGGGGGACAATGCTTCATATTTGGTGGGAATGCTCAAAGTTATCTTGTTTTTGGGATATGATTACTTAGATCTTTAATGACTGCTACGGTTCTACCGTACCCAACACCCCTAATGTGGCTCTTTTATCTATAATCCCGGGCTCGGTTAAAAATATTAAAAGCAGTGGCCTACGTCATTTTCTTACTGAGCTAGGGTCCTTATTCCGAGATTGTGGAGGCAACCTGTTGCTCCCTCTATAGCTGACTGGGTATCCGAACTCGAAAAAATCCGCCACATGGAAATGCTGGTGGCAGAAGATGATGACAGAATGGAACAATTTAAAATAGTTTGGTCCACATGGGATTGGTTTAGAGAATCTCCTCAACTCCAGATGTACTTATCCTAATAGGCCTGTATGTATATTAGGGTGCTCTCTTTGTATTGAGGGTCTTTTTATGTTTCCTCCAACTTTTTTTTTTCTTGTTTTCCCGTGCGGAAAACCTGGTGCGTCTTATAGTCCGGAGCGTCTAATGGTCCGAAAAATACGGTAGTCCTTTCATGAAAGTCCTTAAAGACTTCTGTGTGCCTATGCATATTGCAACCTGTGGTTCAATGCGTGTTTATCTCCACATGCAAATGAGTATGAATGAGCATGCACATCTGGCACTGGCCTCGGTACTACCTGCCCTAAACCTTAGCACAACCTGTGGAAGTTGCTGAGTGGTGGTCAGCAAATGTGACCTGGACTGTGCTCTGCTACCTGCATTTTACCAGGACTTGCCTCCTGACTTTCTGCTACCTGTACATCCCTATTCCGACCTTGGCATAACCAGACATTACCTTCTGGATGCTGTCTTGGTACATCTCCTTCCAGTTTGATCTTGACATTGGCCCAGAGTTTCACTTGGCTTTCGTATACCAAATCAATACCTCTGCTGCCTAATTTGTGCTATGTACTGCTTGCCTTAACCAGGTATGTGCCAGTTACCTTAGTTTACAATTACTTTAATAGCCTGCATGTGCACAAGAACAAGATAGAACAAGATAGGTTATATGAATGTCAAAATAGTCAAAATCTAGAGAAAGCTAGCAATACCTTAACCACCCGAGCGATAACCCCGACCTTGGTTCGGGGT
>NW_027322497.1:0-1724 GCF_032062135.1 Pyxicephalus adspersus | reverse complement strand
AACCATTTACCATTGCAGCTGACATTTTGAATCTTAAGCAGTATCTCCTCTTATCCGTAGTTATCTTTTACTTTTAAGCTTATAAAGTCACATTGTAGTTAGTTAGGTCACCCTTCATGGTTTGTAAGTATAAGTTGGTCAACCAGCCGGTAGCAGACAACTTTTTACAAATACAACTTGTTAATCAGGATTAGAAGTCTCTGCAAGACCTGCTGTTAGACGCTCGAAGACGAGATGGAAAGTTTATCAAAACTTTGTGTCAGCTGATTACTACATGAATTAATTTTAATCCTATCGAGGAGTGGAAATTTTTTGCAATGGTTTTAAATCAATAAATGTGACTATTCATCTTTGTATTTAATTTTTGCTTTGTGAGAATGTAGGGTAACTCAAATATGCATTCGGATCCTGCTATCCTTTCTGTGGATGTCACGTGTGGTCTTTGTACCAACTTGGTCACACCATGACATAAAACATTTTGGGATTCAAAGATACATAGTTATATTGGGGATGCCCCGGGGTCTTCAGACAAGAAAACATATGGATTCTAGAAAATAATTTTATTTTTTTGTTTTAATATAATGAATCAAAAATAGCCAAAATAAAGATAAACTAAAAAAAACAGCATTGACCGTAATATTCAACTTTTTGTGCCATTAGATACATTAAAGTCTGATGACTACTATCATTTAGGCCAGGTTGCTTTTTTAGGCCCCACACAAATTCATCCTATGGGAAGCCATCGGGGCATCTTACATCCAATTTATGTCCTATGGTGTATGTGATGACCACAGCATGTAGGGAGCTCCCAATCCAAGTATTTCTTTGTTAGCTAGCAATCTCTTAATTAGTCACTCTACTCTTCTGAAAACTCTTACATTTTTCCTGCAGGTATTATTCTGGGTCATTCATTTATATCAGCCCACCCTAGTCTATGCTTTGGGACATAAAGTATCTTGTAACACCCTCCTTTTCCCATGTCCATTCCGCCCAAGTTTACCCTTTTCTCGTAGTCTCGAGGTCTTCCTGGCACAATTCTTTCTTTAAAGTTGTTGAAAGACACACCCTCACTAATACGTTTTTGGGTTTGCTATTGTTTTATGGGCATTGAACCTGAATCCAAATCCCAATCAATGTATTGGAATCCATGATATGGACCCATTTCCGTCCCCCTTAGTGGTCTCCACTGCAAGTCTGACAATCAGAAGGCTTAAAAATCTGAAGCCATCACGCTGTACTGGTCAAAACTCTATGTGTGTTCATGCGGAGTTATATTACAAAAAAACAGAAGCCCCTATTCTTGCTCACAGGTTTAGGGGTGTGCCTGATACAGGCCAAAGTTAGTGTACAGTTCAATACCAAACCACATGTACATCCCCCAAATTGTAGTTCCGAGGTAAAATACCACCCACGTGTCTTTTGTCCTCACTTCTGTCATCACCGTCCAGAGCAGGAGATGGCATTCTAGAAAGATAAGGATTTTAAAATCACCAAACTTCTGTTCAGATAACGGGAAACTGGACGCACAGCATCACGGAAACCCCAGCAGAAGGTATTTCATTTTCAAAGCACGTGACTTGACTGAGAAGAGTTTACTTTAAGTCTTCTGAAGCACATGTTTTTTCTGATGGGTAACGAGATGCACCTTCTGCGTGAATCGTTTCCCACAAATAGTGCATGGAAAAGGCTTCTCCCCAGTGTGTGTTCTGAGATGCCTGACCAGA
>NW_027322496.1:0-1724 GCF_032062135.1 Pyxicephalus adspersus | reverse complement strand
GAATTAAATAGGGAATAAACAAATAAATAACGATAACTTTTATAGAAATTTACAACCAAGCATATATTAACATAACATAAATAATTCAAAATTTTACCCCCCAATATTAAACAACAATATTCTAATTTCTTTAGAACAACACACCGCCCTGTTCCAAACCCAAACAACCAGGCTGCAAGTCTCATAAGGCAAAGTCCGCACCCAATAACATTTCCAATCCAAACCCATAACAACACTAGTCCTCATCCACCCAGACCTGCCTCAGGGACCTTACCCGTAAATTACGAAACCCACCAAATAGGTTTCCCCTTCCAAATTTAACCACCAAGACTCTTACCTTCCCAAACCCCAACTGCTCCTGACTCCACTTATTCCACCTCTCACCCAGCCATTTAAAAAAAAAAAAACAGTTCCTAAGCTTCTCTCCCATCCCTTACCTAACCCCTCCTTCCACTTTTCTTTGTGCCCCCTTAAAGGAAAGTTACGGTAGCAACGTGATTATGGACTTTGTAAAGCGCTGCGTAATATGTCGGTATATATAAATACAAGTTAATAATTACATTGTTTAGCCATATCTTGACTAAAGGGAGAGCTCTATATTTCAGAAAAAAAATTTTTTTTCTTACTGCAGTCTTCTTGGTTTGTTTACTCAGCAATTAGAGGTTTACATTCATCTATATATACATCAAAGAAACATTCTCCTCACAGAGGGGGTATATGTCAGTTACATTTTTCTGCTGACTCAGCCAGCATGAAAATGTAAAAAGTAATCTGTTTAACCATTTAATGTATTTTTTAAAAAAAAATTCTGTTCCTAAATGTTAAAGAAGTTTAGGGGATTTGGAACCAAGATACTTCTGGGAGTGAAAAAGAAACAAAAAATGAGGATAAACAAGAAGTAATGTCATTCCAATAATTTTCTATAATTTTTTCATTGGATAAACTATTGGTTTAATATTTTCTGTGTGTTACCCCTGTCTTGGGAAGTGCGGTGACCCTTCTGTGCTCCTCCAGGAGGCTGTAGCAGGTTATGGAAGTGCAATGGGGAGGGATTTGTTTTACAACAGAAAGTGAAATTCTCAGTGTCCTTCTAAGTAGTTTAACTCTAATTCTATGTCTGTCTGTTGTATTCTTAAACTTTCCTAAACGTAATGACAACTTTATTCAGCAATTGGTGAAATATTACCAAAGAGGCACTGAAGGGTTAAATGTTGCTGGAAGGAAAATTATAAATCTTATCCTGATGCACTTACATGTGCTCCAGTGAGTCCGTTTGGGATGCCTTTCAAAAAGAATATTAATACTCTACACTTAGGTCTTGTACAATAACAATCATAAACCAAGTGTATTTGCACATAACTGGCTCAGTTGGTCCCGAATGCGTGTTAGATAGCACAATGCAGTGGAACTTTTTGTTCCTACTCTGTCTGATTTCTGCACAACAAGCAAATTTGGGAAGATAATATAAAAATACATTGTATATGTTTATGTTCATTAGGTACTAAAAATATATTTTTTCATATCTCTAGGAGACGCGATGACTATAAGATTTGCAGGTTGCAATAAAAAATACCACATTAATTTACATACATAATTTTGTGTGGCAATACATTGAATTTTATGCTTTATGTTCTTGGCAATCATATCTTTAAGGGTCAGCTTAACCTTAACTAAAGCAGAACAGGAAAAAACATATTCAAGTGGTCACATTAAAAGCAAATAAA
>NW_027322495.1:0-1725 GCF_032062135.1 Pyxicephalus adspersus | reverse complement strand
GAGTTTCAGGAATCGGTCAGACATCCATGATGAGATGGCTGACAGGCAGCATGAGACCTTATCCAGGACTGAGGGAGACAGTTAATAGAGTATTTTCCATTTAGCTAGGAAAAATTCTAGTTGATATAATTCACTATTTGCGTGTAGTTGCCACTTTGCAGAACCTGACCAAGAGCTCTTGGGAAGAAATGATATAATGGAACAGATTTTCCTTGATAATCCCTAGGTTTTTTTAAGATTAAATTTAGGTGTTCCCCTCACCTTTATCTGTAGGCCAAAATATGCATGTTCACTTGGGTCAAAAATGCATGTTTGTATAATGATATAAGTAACCAGGTCATACAAATATGATTAGCACGCAAACTTAGTTTTAGAAATATCAGGGGCATACAGAATCACCAAAGAGGTTTTAAAATATTAAAACAAATATGATTAGCACCCAAACTTAGTTTTTCCTATATTAGGGGCCTCCAGAATCACCAAAGAGGTTTCAAAATAATAAGCAATATCTGCATTCCTAGCAGTAAAATATTTTTTAAATGTGTTCTAATAAATGAAGCAGGAATAATAGAGTTTATTAATACCTTTTATTGGCTGGTTCAATTTTTTCAAATTGTAAACTTTCAAAGCTATTTAAGTCTTCCTGCCTTGCAATATCCTATCGTTGTATTTTACAATCAAGCTTGGCTGAAAAGTTTTCTCGATGTGTTACTTTCTTTGAAGTCTATAAAGGTAGGTGGAGTAAATCAGTGATGAAAAGAAAAGACTATGATAAAAAAAATGGTGGATTCTGAATAATATTTATTATCCGCTGTTTCAGTTACTTGCTCTGAAGGATATGTTTTTATCATTATCATTAACATAACATAATGTACTATACCAACGACAGCACTAAAAAGGTTAAATATTCTTGAAAGACTAAAATCAAACATTCTTCAGAAGGATGAATAAAGTTTAACATTTCAAAAGCTTTCGGATAAGCCTTTGAGTCTTCAAAACTGGATGGGGTGCTGCATATTGGAATTTAGAGAGAATATGTAAAGTTGTCTCCACCTTCCTTCCCTACAAAAAAGTGTGTTGCACTTTATAAACCATGAGAAGACTGGATCAGTCTAATTAAACATCTGAATCCTCTAATCTTTCAAGCAGTATAAAACAAAGTTTGTCAGCAGATGTCAAATTAAACAAATAGTGTTATTCTTTGTGACTGATTTTGAAGTTAATGAATAACAATAATATTTTACATTTAAGTGGTAAGAAATGTGTTTGTAAAAGAGGTTGGAGTCAAAATAGCTACTTATAGGGAAAGTACAGGAGATAGTATTATGAGCGCATTTTGAGTTATACTTTCCAAAATATACTTTTTATGTGACCTCTTTTTCAGTTCTGCATGCTCATGATTCTATATTTTCATTATTCTGTTATATATTCAGTTCTTCAACTTTAACCTGTAGTGGCTTAGGGCCATTTCAGACTTTTCAAATGACCAAAGGATATTATCACAGGCTCAGCTCCACTCCCCACAGCTCCCATTTACCTTCTAAAATTTCAACTTTAACTTCCCATTTAACTTTAATACTTTTATGCACATCTTTGCATTTGGCTGCGGTTGCATATTTGCTTTTCCTGCTCTGGAAGAAGAACTACACCTCAACCTCATTTGAACCCAACTTCCATCAACAGTATGACAAAGTGGTTTCTAAAATCTGTGGTAGACAGCATAGT
>NW_027322494.1:0-1725 GCF_032062135.1 Pyxicephalus adspersus | reverse complement strand
ACTTACAATTCATGTTATTCTTTTGTGTGAGCAGCTCTTCTTATATTTATGGCTTTGCTTCCTGTTTAGTAGTGCTGTGGCTGTGATTTACTTTTCTTCATGCACATTACAAGTCACTTAGTTTACTCAAAGTATTTAAAAACAATTTACTTTCTTTGTGGTTTACCCTCTTGGCTGCTGTTCTGTTCATGGAGATTCACATTTTTGGTCCCTGTTACTTTAAAGTTCAGCATGAATTTTCTTATAAGTTTGGTGGCTACTCATAAAAAGTGATCCCACTTTGAAAAATATATCATCAGGCAGGTGGTCTTTACAGAAAGAGATAGTCCATGTCCCCTCTGCAATAACCATTCTTACATGCCTGATCGCTGTCTATCTGTCAATTTTTTCCAAGCTGCACACCTCAGCAGGGGTTGGCAGGGAAATCCGGCAATTCCAGCTACCCTTATGTGTGCCAATCAAGATGACTGAAGATCATAAAAAGGAAGAGGATGAAGAGGAGAAGATGGCGGAGCCCTACGATGGAACAGAGATAGGCGAGCAGAGCGGGTTTAGTTATGCTTTGCATTACATTGGTAGTTAAATTCAATGCCCCTTTGAAATTGGAGATCAGTTTTAGAACCCTTATTAGAGTGCTCATCAATGTCCTCACCTTTTTTACATTGGTGGTCAGTGCAAAATATCTATTTCAGGTAGTCCCCAGGTTACATACGAGATAGGGACTGTAGGTTTGTTCTTAAGTTGAATTTGTATGTAAGTCAGAACAGGTACTGTATTTTAATAAATGCAATTAGGACAGATGTTTGTCTGTCAACATATTGTTAGGCAGCATGGTGTCAGTTACTATATAAAATCCCTATTGTGAGTTAATCAAAAACAAAGTAAAAAAAATGGTATGTAGCCTAGACATTCTTTACCTTCTGGAACAAGCTGTGCTTTGATGTGTAAAAGGAAACAACTGCAGGGTTTGTCTAGGTCATTAAAAAGTTACAAGATGTTACACAGATCAGCTCAGCTCTTAGGATCACCAACAACCTCAGCTGTGTTTTGCAAAAGATTTCTTCTGCAAGTCATGCAAACTGTCCCTCACCCTATCAAGCCTTTGTTCTGCACACGAACCAGCAGGGAAGCCCCGTTCGTATCTTGGAGTTGTTCGTATGTTGGATGTCCTTTACTCAGGGACTACTTGTATATTGATAGTTTATGCCAATGTCTCCTCTAGTTTAAATGTCTTTGTTTCATTGGTGATCAGTAGCAGATAATTAATTGGGTCCAGTCCAGAATAGGAGCCCAGTGTAATGGGTGCAAATGGGCAACATTTCTCTACCTTTGTTCACCATGCACACAAGTAGAACTGACCAGCACTAGAGAAAAAGCAAGATCCTGTGCTACTGAAGTTTTATCAGCATGATAATACAAATCCTCTATAAAGTAGTGCTACCTTAGTCTTTATTATTACACAGTATTTATTTAGCACTATCATATTTTGCAGCAATGTACAAAGTCCATTCATATCACTAGCTGTCCCTCAAAGGGGCTCATAATGTCCCTACCATAGCCATATGTCTTTAATACATTTATTGGGGGAAGCCAATAAACCTAAGTAAATGTTTGTGGAATGTGGGAGGAAACTCACACAAACTCAGGGAGAACCTGCAAACTCCATGCAGATAGTGTACTGACTCAGATTCAAAGCTGGACCTAGCGCTGCATAGCCCAGGGTGC
>NW_027322493.1:0-1726 GCF_032062135.1 Pyxicephalus adspersus | reverse complement strand
TGTCAGAGTGATTAGAAGGCGATACATTGACACAGAGTGATTTTTTAGTATTTTGTTCAGAATCTTTTTTTTCTAGGTTTTTCTCCTTTAAAATTGGGTGCGTCTTATAGGCCGGAGCGTCTTATAGTCCGAAAAATACGGTATATAGCTAAAAATTTGTATCGTTAGAAAGAAAAATTACCAGCAATTTTTAGAACTCGAAAAAGTATTTGGGATGCATTTTACTGCATCAAAATTCATTTAAAATATCATTCATTTCTTGGTGATTGGTCTAAATCTATGAACTAAAATTTAAATTGCTTTTTAAAAATATTATAACTAGCAATGTGCGTGTCAATACACAATAAGCTGGCCCATGTAATAGCCTTTTTTTTTTTTTCATCTGCACAATGGAAAATCTTTATTGTCAATTTGTCTGCCGTATCTTGGTAAAGTAAAACTGTGTTTTGCCCTGTATCCTTTTACATCTAATGGCTGGGTTACATTCATTGCAAATGTTATTTACTGCCAGGTTTTGGAGGAAGCATGGGATCTGCCCTATTACTAGACAGAGCAAACACCACTTGTTGGACGTTAATTGCTTTATTAGGAGATTGCAAAATGACAAGCAGGTAATTTAATAATAGTTTAGAAAAGGAAAATTCATCTCAATGAAATAGAATGAATTCCCCAGGTAAAACCAAATCTAAAATCTCCTGATCAAATATACCACCCCAATATGTCAAGGATTGCAGACCTTGCCATTTCTGTGCATTTTTCTACCCAAACACAGGTTAGCAAATGTTACAGATCTATTTAAATTCTCTCTGGTTTTTAATGATGCTGCTGCTATAAAGCCAGTTAATTCTAGAAGTGCAGTACATAATCAATCCTGAGCAAATCTAATTACGGCTATGAACTCAACTTGCCTCTGAAGGGAACTAATACATATCTCTGGTTCTAAAATATGTTTTTCTTACCCAAGATTAAGTGCAACAGATACACATTTCATTGAATCTTGTATCTTCTATAAACTTGTTGCTATGGGAACAGACACTTAATATAAGTCTGTGCTGCCTGTACAGTCTGTATTAAAGCCTTTCACTGTTGCCTGTAATATTATAGAAGTAGTTTAAATAACCAGTAAAAAACAATATTGTCACCCTTAATGATTTTTATTCATTCTCAGTGGTGGCACATTATGCATCTTGTTAATAATATCCTCAGTATTCTATATTATTTCTGGAATGCTTTTCTGTTTTGGCGGAATTTCTGTCAGTGGATGTCAATAGTTCAGTACTTTTTTTCTTTTTACATTCATATCCTGGATGCTGTGATTTTATTTATTAGCACTACAATAGAACCTGAATACATTTACAAACTAGACTAATAAATTGCATCCTTGCTCCACTGGTTCCTCTCATCTTCTGCACTCATCAGTTTTCTGAATATAGATTACAGAATGTCATCAAAACATATGGCAATGAGAAGTTGTAAAAATTTTAATAGGGTTTAAAAAATAAAAGATATTTCATAAAATGTGAATGCCATGTAAAATGGGCAACAATCATTCTGCTTGCTGCTAATTTTCAACTTACTAGTAATGTAAATAATAAACACTCCAAGTTTTTCAATAATTATCTACCGTATTTTTCGGACTATAAGACGCTCCGGCCTATAAGATGCACCCAATTTTAAAGGAGAAAAACCTAGAAAAAAAAGATTCTGAACAAAATACTAAAAAATC
>NW_027322492.1:0-1727 GCF_032062135.1 Pyxicephalus adspersus | reverse complement strand
TATACAATCCACAACATACACTGCTATGGGGACACAACACACACATTATACAATCCACAACATACACTTCTATGGGGACACAACACACATTATACAATCCACAAAATACACTGCTATGGGGACACAAAACACACACGCACCTATTATACAATCCACAACATACACTTCTATGGGGACACAACACACATTATACAATCCACAACATAAACTGCTATGGGGACACAAAACACACACACACACACATATTATACAATCCACAACATACACTGCTATGGGGACACAACACACACACACACACACACATTATACAATCCACAACATACACTGTTATGATGACAAAACACACATTATACAATCCACAACATACACTGCTATGGGGACAGAACACACCTATTATACAATTCACAACATACACTGCTATGGGGACAGAACACACATATTATACAATCCACAACATACACTGCTATGGGGACACAGCACACATTATACAATCCACAACATACACTGCTATGGGGACACAACACACATTATACAATCCACAACACACACACACATATTATACAATCCAGTCCACGCATCCGCAGGCCAGGATCTTCCAGTCCACGCATCCGCAGGCCAGGATCTTCCAGTCCACGCATCAGCAGGCCAGGATCTTCCAGTCCATGCATCAGCAGGCCATGACCTTCCAGTCCACCCACCAGCAGGCCATGCTCTTCCAGTCATGCACCAAGATGCCAAAAGGATCTCCAGTCGGCAGCCCATGCTCTTCCAGTCCCCCCATACTGCACAAGTCCTTCTAAGGGTCACTCAGTACCAGAACATGAAATATTATAATGCACATTGCTGGGATTCTGCAGGATTTCAACCCTTTGAGTCGCAGTGCCAAGTTCCCAGCACGGGGGACTATCATATCGGGACTATTCAGGGTCACCTCACATGTCACTATTCAGGGTCACCTCACATGTCACCCCACTCACTGTATTCTTCAATGAAAGGATCTTCTTACCAGTGGATGAAGCCCATTCTAAGGACACAGAAGGTACCGCTAACACAAAGGACACTAACGGCTCATGCCCATGGATCTTTGTTCATGCATACAAAACTATGGACACCTAAACATACTTGATGCAGGCCAAGCCCAGGAGGGGTCATGTGCAGGTCAAATGCATCCCAAAAAGGGGTCACCTGCAGGTCAAAGTCAGGCCAGGAGGGGTCACCTGTAGGTCAAAGTCAGCCCAGGAGGGGTCACCTGTAGGTCAAAGTCAGCCCAGGAGGGGTCACCTGCAGGTCAATTGCAACCCAAGAAGGGGTCACCTGCAGGTCAAATTCAGCCCGGAAGGGGTCACCTGTAGGTCAAAGTCAGCCCAGGAGGGGTCACCTGTAGGTCAAAGTCAGCCCAGGAGGGGTCACCTGCAGGTCAAATGCAACCCAAGAAGGGGTCACCTGCAGGTCAAATTCAGCCCAGAAGGGGTCACCTGTATGTCAAAGTCAGGCCAGGAGGGTCACCTGCAGGTCAAATGCAGCCCTGGAGGGGTCACCTGCAGGTCAAATTCAGCCCAGGAGGGGTCACCTGCAGGTCAAATTCAGCCCAATAGGGGTCACCTGTAGGTCAAATTTAGCTCAGGAGGGGTTACCTGCAGGTCAAAATCAGGCCAGGAGGGGTTACCTGCAGGTCAAATGCAGCCCTAGGAGGGGTCACCTGCAGGTCAAAATCAGGCCAGGAGGGG
>NW_027322491.1:0-1727 GCF_032062135.1 Pyxicephalus adspersus | reverse complement strand
AAGTCTATCTACTGCTGTAATATGGGTAAAAATAGATGACAGAGGAATATAAATATTACTAAGGTATTTTTTAATCGGGCACATTTAGTTTTTACATACTCAGTGTGTGGACTGTTTGAGAAGTATTACCATGTTTGCCCTTGTATAGGGATGCCGGGATGGACACTGGTGGCTTTACACCTGAAATACCATCAAATTGGGAAAAAAGTCAGATAACGTAGTGTAAATATTTCTGTAAAGAAATTGTATTTTTTTTTATTGACAACAGTCTATAACACTTACCCAAAATGTGTGTAGTATGATATGTAGTAACATGCCTGTGTTGGATCGGGATAGCAGGGACTAATGCAGAAGGACCTACCCCTAAAACAGAATCAAATATGTATAAAAGGCGATATATATATATATATGGTGGATCTGCCAATAAACAAGCACCAATTAGGTGACACAATATTAAAATAGTCACAAAGCAAAATAATATCACATGGTCTTACTAAAGGAGAATTCTCTTCCATGCACTTAGTAAACTTTTGTCAAGGTATACCCCTGTCTTTCTCAATCGGAGCTAGAATTGACCACCATTACCAGTTATTTACCAATCACGACTAACGTTGCGCCCTTAAACCACTCACCCCCCCCCCCTGCTAGTTAGCCACCCAATAACTGCAAAGACATCTACAACAAAAATGGCTGACACAGCCATTGGCTTCTAGCCTCCAAACCCTGACTCAGTTGCCATTACCAGCTGTGCGCAGACTCTACCCTAATCAACCTCCATTCCATCCAACAAATCTGAGAATACCGATACCAAATATGGGTTCCCCCACACTCTCCTGCATCTGCAAACCACCACCATCTAAAAACCCAGCCACCTATTCCAAACACAAAACTCCCCTCATTCCCCAGCTCCAAGACATCTAAAATGTGGAAGGGAGGATGGGAAGCTTTTACCATACCAGCACCAATTGACCATGCTTCGCCCTCTACGTCAGCCATCTTACCCTTTCCCACCAAACCCACCTAAACCCACCCATCCCTGCCTACTAAACAATCCACTCAACCTTACTCCCTCCTTCTAGTTTCTTCTTTAACCTTCTCTCTCCTGGAGGCCCTTGTCACTCTGTCATGCAGCCCCTCCACCTATTAGCTTCTTTTTGGGATCCAGGTCTTTCTCTACAGAAATTCCAAAAACTGGATTATCTAGAAACAGTATAAAACCATTGACAGAACTCGTATTTTTTGTATATTTTTGTATTTCCCTTCCCAATTGACTAACCTTTGTCTGTTTGGTGATCAGCACTGAGATACTTCATGAAGTCACATTTTTTCTCCATTTTGCTGAAGAGGAAGAGATTTTGAACATATATCTTACTTATGATTAGATCTTTAGGAAGTTTGTTCTTCTCTGTATCTCTGCTATCTTCTGCATCATCAATCACCACTATAAGAGTCTTTCCTCCTGCAACAAATGAATGGAAATTAATGACAGCATCTTGGACAGTTTCTAGGATAATGAGTTCTGGATACCTGGTCACCACGGTCAAGGTAGGAAGAAATAAAGGATGAAAGAAATACTTTCCATCATGTTTCCTACCAAATTGTTTCAACATTTGATCCTTTTCCACACTTGATGTAATGTTCCAGGTCCATTGATCAGTAATGAAGATGCAGAAGGTGCTTTCAGAAAGGGAATCTTTTAGCTTTCTGTCTTTAAAGGTGGTGTATTT
>NW_027322490.1:0-1727 GCF_032062135.1 Pyxicephalus adspersus | reverse complement strand
ACATCTGGAATATGCAGTCCAGTTTTGGGCACCAGTTCACAAAAAGGACATTGTGGAATTGGAGAGAGTGCGGAGAATGGAGGAGCTCAGCTATGAGGAGAGATTAGCTGAACTATGTAAAAATATATAAGTGGTCCAGATAGAGAACTCTCTTCCCAATTATTCACTTTGAGATTATTACAAAGAACAAGAGGGCACTCTTTGCGTCTGGAGGAAAAGAAGTTTAAGCTTCGGATAAGGAAGGGATTCTTCACTGTAAAGTCTGTGAAAATGTGGAATCAGCTCCCTCAGGAAGTAGTTTCAGCAACTACCATAGATTGCTTTAAGAAAAAGCTGGATGTTTTTCTAGAAGCACAGAATTAAGGATTTAAAGTAAAGAGACTGTTGATCCAGGGAACATACGAGTGCCTCATGGAATCAGGAAGGAATTTTTTTCCCCTGTTAAAGGAAATTTGATTTTTTTTTGCCTTCCTCTGGAACAACTATGTTTTATAGGGTTTTATATCTGGGATATGTTTATTTTCCTAGTGGTTGAACTTGATGGACTTATGTCTTTTTTCAACCTAACCTACTTATGTAACTATATAATTATTACATTTTGTAAAGAACATAAAAGGGAATAAACAACAATATTATAAACATGTCCTTCTTATTTTTTTTAATGTAAATTGTTAATAAAGATTTTCCACCCATTACCCAAAAAAAAACAACAAAACAAGATCACAAAACAAATACTAAACAATAAAACGAACTTATGACTGGTGTCATAACATAAGGAAAAAAGAAAAACAAAAATGTAATCGTCATGAAACAAATACAAATCCACAAGAACAAATTCAAAATCACCAATACATTTTGATTCATCTAAACCTTTAAATCAAATATATTGTTGCATAGTCATTACTTTTCCTGCATCAAATATAACAAATGTGCACACCTAAATAACCAGCTGTGACGTTTGAATACCTTATGATAACCAGTATAAGAAGATAATAAATATTGCCTGATCATAAAATAGGAAAAGAGATAAAAAAAAATAAAGGTCCAAGATCTCACTAGACAAACAACACTGCAAACTAATTTATATCAAGCTGTATATATACTAGTAAGCACTTCATAAATATGTCATCTCACAGTAGTATGAATTGTAAAAAATTGTCACCAAGCATTTGTGATCTAATTAAAATTTCATTGCAGTTTGGCTTGATAGAAATCAAATATTTGAAAAAAGTATTGTTGCCAAAGATGTATAAAAAACAATTAGTGATTTCACTTGTGTGTATGTCAAAATATAATTAAATGCAAATAAATACATATGCATTTTCATTAATACTATTTAACTGGACTGGTTTTGTGGTTTGTAATGACAGTTTCTGTTGTTTAGCAAATCTGCAATGTTTTGTCATTTTTTTAAACTAATATTCAGTACAAATGTCTGCACTCCAAACTGATACTTGAACCCCCTGTTTGCCTTTGTCCCATTTTCAAAGTCACATTGTCACATATTGGTTTTTGAATGTATTATGTATTACTCTGACATTTGGACTGTTGATTTGCTGCCACACAACTCCTCTGTTCATTTGTGGTAGTGTTATAGGTTTTTTGTCATTGTGCTGTGCTGCCTGATGTACACTTCCACTTGCTGTCCAAACTGTTTTCAATTAGTTGTCCAGCTGAGTTGCATACTCATGCTAACACACCTGATGGTGATGGAAGGAGGTCCAGGT
>NW_027322489.1:0-1728 GCF_032062135.1 Pyxicephalus adspersus | reverse complement strand
TGTGTTGGACACAATTGCCAATCTGAAAACCCCTACAACCATCAAAGAAGCTCAAAGTGTATTAGGAGTGATGGGATTTTGGAGAGCTTTTGTACCACACCTGGGCCTAATACTGAGGCCTATCTACAATGTTACCAGAAAAAAGTCTGTTTTCAGTTGGGGTCCAGAGCAACAGTGTGCCTTGGAGTTGGCTAAAGAGACTATACGGAGTCATAATTCCCTGGGGCCACTACAACCAGATCAACCTTTCTTTTTGGATGTTTCCACAACTGAACATGGAATGTCTTGGGGATTATGGCAAAAGTCTCCTTCGCCAGGGGCCAGGAAAGTACCAATTGGTTTCTGGTCAAAGCAGTATTCAGCAGCTCAAAGGAAGTACAGTCCATTGGAAAAACAACTGTTAGCTGCGTACACTGCATTACAGCACGTGGAGTCCACAACTAAACAACAACCTGTGGTAGTACAAACTGATTTACCTATTTCAGGTTGGGTCAGACAGGAAGGACTGGGGGCAAGGACTGCAGTAGCACAAAAGCCTACTCTTCAGAAATGGAAATGGTATTTAAGTGAAAGAGGTGGCATCTCTGCTCAAGAACCAGCCGCTTTGAATCAACAATTAGCAGGACTTGTCACTTTTGAGTCTGTGGAGCTAGATGCACCTGCAATCATGATTGATGGCAGTCCATTTCAGGAGGCACCAGCCTGGGAGCATTTGACAGTTGATGAATGTAAATATGCATGGTACACTGATGGCTCAGCTATGGTCACATTGAAAGGCCGAATTTGGGCTGCTGCCGCTTTTCAACCCTCCACAGAGACAATGCTATATCAGACTGGGGAGGGTGGGTCTAGCCAATATGCTGAATTACAAGCAGTGACTATGGTGATTGAAGAAACTACAGGTCCTTTAATTATTTATACCGACAGTTGGGCTGTTTTTAAGGGACTAACCACTTGGATTACAACATGGCAAAAAGATAACTGGACTGTGAATGGAAAAGAAATATGGGGAGGCCCAGAACTTTGGAATAATATCTGGCATGCTGGTAAAACTCGGATGATTAAAGTGGGTCACGTTAATGCCCACTCTGGTGATAAAAACAATGAGTTTGTAGACCAACTTGCCAGTATTTCCTCAATTGAACTTACTAGACTGGGGGAGTGGGCCCATGGACAATCAGGACATAGGGGTGCTAAAGGCACCTGGGAATGGGCTAACAAGAAAGGAATTCCCCTTACACATACTCAAGCTCAAGATATTGTTGCCAAATGCCCTATATGCCAGGAAGTAAATCATCATAAAACTTTGCCTGGCGAACCTGGGCATATTTATCGTGGACAAGCATCTGGCCAAATTTGGCAAGTAGACTATATCGGACCTCTTCCTGTTGGAAGAAATGGATTCAAATACTGTGCAACAGCGGTTGATACTTTTAGTGGAATACTAATTGTATGTCCTACCAAATCAGCAGATCAAAATACCACTTTGAAATTATTGAACTTGCTGCAACAGTATTATGGTCTGCCTATAGAAGTCCAATCTGACAATGGATCCCATTTCACTGGTAGTAAGATCAAAGAATGGGCAAAAAATAATGGAGTAAATTGGGTGTATCATATACCCTATTATCCACAAGCATCTGGACTTATTGAAAGATATAATGGTTTACTCAAAGAACAAATAAAAAAGCTGACCCCTACACATACGTTAAGAGGTTGGGACCGGGT
>NW_027322488.1:0-1728 GCF_032062135.1 Pyxicephalus adspersus | reverse complement strand
CTTTACAATATTAAATCATCACATAAACTGCAAGGAAGGTTTTCATAGTTTGTAAAAACTTTAGTACAGTATAATGTGAGCAGAAGTGGTGAAAACCAACTCTACCACACTAAACAAGTGTGCCAGTTGGCAGAAAACATGTCCTCTTCCTCTTACCTTATACCATCTACACAGTTCATACAGATTGACTTTTAAATAATGCAAATCAAAACATATTGATCTTTTTTACATCTTACAAGAGCGAATGTAAACAGAATGCCAGCCTTTCAGTTATTCTGAAAAATCTTCAGTATTGACTCCTTATGCAGTGGCTTTAACTGCATTAAACAATATATATATATACTTCTGCTAAATCTTGTTTTAAAGTTTGATTATGACTTTGTTTCCCAGCTTGAGCTTTTAAATCAGAAAATTCTCAGAAATGTGGAATTTCTATTTTCTGCTAGTTAGCAATCCCTAGACAGCACTGCAACAAATGAAGTTTATTCATTACATTACAAAATCTTCTTCTTGATGTAACTCAGATTGTGGTAACTGGGGATTAGTTTGGCCTAATTTTATAAACGAAACTGATGTCTTCTAACGCTGGCCTTTACATTCCTAATACAGGTTAGGATAAATTAAAATATCTAATGCAAAGGAAATTTATAAAAAATGTGGGCACCTAAAATTGATATTTATTTAACATATGGATCGAACATTGTTTAGTAATTGAGGGACTCAAGGGAATAGACCAGTGATCTATCTCCACATAGTTTAAAACTGCTTTAACAATTCATTTTTGCAGTTTTCTTACCTGTACATAATGGCTTTTACAGCAGGGTGCAATTCCTGGCAACCAGTTTCTAATAGGTGCACTCCTCGCTGTTACATAAATTCACAGGTCTGCCATTGGTATAGAAAATATTGGGGAAGACTTCTATTAGTTGCTCCCTGGTTGGCAGGAAGTGCTCCACCCCTGAAACACCTAAAAGGCACTTCCTACTGTATAAGCCTCTAGTGAGTGTTGTTTTCAAAAACATTTAATCAGCTACAGTATTAAGGTCTGTGAAAGTTCTTAGTGATTGTTCAGCGATTTCTGCACGAATCATGCAACTTTATTATCAACTATCCTCTCTATTCCCCACCCAACACTAATTTGTACATTTTGCTAGTGGGTTTACCTGACTTACTGAATAACATAGGGAAAATATGTGCGTTTTTCTCTAAAAGTTGGCAATTATATGACACCTCACTCAACCCTCTCAATTTTACATTTTTAAAAGATGTACAGTTCCTGTTGTAGAAGAAGACCTTTATCTACATGGCATAGGACTGCAGGAGAAGGACAATTTAGTTCTTAGTCCACGGGAACATTTGGATGAGAAGTTGCTTATCATTGCAATGTTTGACATTGGATTGAGTGGCCCTTCAAATTAAATCAGTAAAATAAACTTGTTAAAATTTATCTTTGTAAACTAGTGAATGATCCTTTAAATCAGTTCTTTATAAAAATCCCCTCTGTTTGTGGATACATTTATGGTATTTGTAAAAGCATAAAATTTAAAAAGCTTACCATGCAATTAAGTTGAGTTGGTATGCTATAAATGTTTATTACAGTCACCAGGATTTATGTTTTCAAATTCAACAAACTAGCCAAAATGTTATCTGAAGGTTTAGTCATTTTTTCCACTTGCATCACCCTTACCCAATTTCCTCTTTTGCCTGTCGTCCAGACTTTACCCCCCA
>NW_027322487.1:0-1729 GCF_032062135.1 Pyxicephalus adspersus | reverse complement strand
TTTTTTTTTTTTTACCAGGACAGAAAGGTAAGTGATACAAGAACTGTGGAGGGATTTGACATGGATTATACAATGTTATTTTTACTACAAAAAGATAATTTTATTCCAAAATCACCAGAACTACCATACTGTAAACATTCAGTATTAAAAGTAGTACTACTTTATTTCAGCTAGGTAGTTTTGCATATTGACTAGTTTTATAAAATTGGGTCAGCAAGTAAAAAAAAACACTTAATAGGCAAGAAATAGGCAATATGAGTAAACTGTAGCACAATTCTATTTTTGAAACACCTTTTCATTCCCATCAGGTTCCAGAATTGTCTTGCCGAGAGCAGCACCAAATATCCTTTAAAAATGTTGCTGAAACACAGGCTTATAAATATTCTCCCTATTCTATTCCTAACTATGAATAAGTATTTGAAAACCTTGCTAAAGTGTGCTGCTGTGAGCCAATAACCTAAAACTTCAAATGAAACAGTGACGGCAAAACTACACTGAGACTAGAAGGTAATGTGAAAAAAATTGGAAGCTATTTGCAATTCATCAAGTATACCAGCGATTCTAGTGACAATGCATCAGAAGAGCCCATAAATAAAAAGATTTTGGCTCTTGTGGTAAATACAATTACTGTTCTTATCAAATATGGCTTAGACACAATATCCCCTCTGCTGTGACAGTGCATTAATAAAAATCTCACACTGTTCCACAAACAAGAGGGGGTGCTTTTCACTCTTCATCAGCACTTTTTCTCCATGGCTTCTTTTTGATTACACAATGCCTGAGAGAACATTTTCACAAAATAATATATGCAAACTGTATGAGTTGGAGCCGATAGAAAGTACCATAAATAATTGGCATTTTCTTTTTATAGCAAAACAAGACACTTTTTCTGCTTCTAGAAGGTTAAAGTAGAATTCCTGTTTTTACATTCCCATAGCTGCCCCCTCCAACATCTGTTCTCAAAAAAATCCTCCCAAAACATTTTTTAATTTAAACACCATCAACTATCAACACAGTCAAATTCCCCATTTAATCTCGGCAGTTAGCAGTGCTTTTTCTTGCATAGGTGAGCGACAATGACCTACTAGCAAGTACCTGAACAAAGAAACCTTCATGGCAGATGAGGTTTTTTCTACTGTGCACTGATAAATGCTGATAAAATGCTTTAGTTGTTGGGTTTTCATCCCTAAAGCTTAACTCTAAATCCAAAGAGGAGTTAGGTTGAAGTTTGGGCTCAGATTCAGTCTTGCACAATTGTATAGGCTCCTCTTCTGTACTGGAATTGCTTGGTCTGATTGCAACCCCCAGCCTGACTATCCCTGGCCTGCCCATTGCATTCTTTGTATTTCATTTTTTTTTTTTATTATAGGAGGCTCTGCATCTCATGTGGACATTACTTGATATGTCTACATGAAACCGCAACTGCACAAGAACACCAACTTTTTACCAATGAAACGTCTGATCATCAAGGGGATTTTTATACTCTCCTAACACCTCCAAAGAGCCAGCCTGATATTTGCATCTAAGCTGAATACTCTTGAGAAGAATACAGAGATGGATAAGTGGGGAGATGATTTCAGGAAGCGATGTAGAACACCCTGCAAGCACTCTGCACCAGCACTGATCTGCCTGCATTGAACAAAGAACCACAACCTCACTATAAAAAGTTCATTGAGTAACCAGAGGCAAAATTTGAGTAGATTCAATTTTAGCTTTGAGTGTATTTTAG
>NW_027322486.1:0-1730 GCF_032062135.1 Pyxicephalus adspersus | reverse complement strand
ATTGAATTAAAGGAAGGCCGAAGGGCAGTTTTTTGAAGGTAACATTTAAGGCTTTTTGATTTCCATTTTTTGCTCTGATCCAAATAGCTTGGATAGGTCATCTGTCTGAGTGCTAGCTCTTGTGCTGTTACTTTTTGCAGTATGGCTCCATCCATACAACAGCCTATATTGGACTTTCCAGATGTTGGCACCTGCGGTTATTCATCAGACAATAGCGGTTTTGTGGGCAGAGCAGATATAGAATGTGGCACTCGATTCTCTCCCGGCCTTGGCTCCGATGTCTCTGACTTGCTCCTTCCTGCAGCGAAGGGGAAATATGAGCCCGAAATGTGTTTTTTCTTCGGTCAGGCGGCTGTAAATGGCGTGTTGCTCTCTCCCCCCATTAGATACCTCCGTAAACACAACACATCTGCAGCTGCTCCTTCCATCTCTGCGGTGAGGAGCACCTGATCCTAAAGCTGGCCCTGGCAGCAGAGCTGGCATCCTACTAAGCACCATTCTTCATATGGCAGGGTTGGGTTTCACGGGTAAATTGAGGTCAGGATTACAAGCGTGGGAAAAGTATCCCAATACAATGTACAATGCATATCTATATATATTACTAATATTAAACTGTATTTATAAAGCGCTAACATATTCCGCAGCGCTGTACAATAAATAGGGGTTGTAAATGACAGACAGATTAAGGAGGAGGAGAGGACCCTGCCCAGAAGAGCTTACAATCTAAGAGGTGTGTATATATATATATGTATATTTTGTTTTGTTATTTTACTTTTATACCCTTCATTATGGTCACATAACACACATGATCCTAATCCTTGGGATTATCAGGTGGTAGGTGACCTTTGATGATGCCTGGAGTGCTAGAACAGTCAGACCTCTGGCTACACCATTGTATGTATGGATGGAGCTGGATGTGCCGGGCCCATGGCATTCTGCACTCACAGGGTGTTCTTGGTCTTCAGGTTGAATGGTGATGTAATTCTGAAGACAAAAGAGTGGATACTGTAAACCTTTGTGTGTAGTAATAAATACCCGGAGGAGCCTGACATATTACTTACCTGCACCTGAAAACATAACAGGTTCACTTTAAAGAACCAAAGTCAAGGTTGTCCATGGTTTCCTCTTAGTGCCCCATTCCTGGAAATTAAGGAGCACAGATTGCCTCCCCTACCTCCATCCCCTCCTATCAATGAAATGTGATCAATTTCCCGATTTCCCGTGAGCTGAAGATCATGTATACTCTCTGCATTGCATTGTATAATATATTATTATCTCCAATGTAAATAATCCGGGATAGTTACGGGAACGTCAGGCCTTGCTGGGAATAAAACCTGACATGGCAGTGCTCCTCCAGGCACCGCTCACATCTATATCAGTAACATGACCCCGGAGTCTATCCAGAAAAATGGCAATTATTTCCTCAATGGAAACAATGACTGCTGATTGGACAGGTAATGAAGAATTTGGGAAAATTGGGGGACTCCACCCCCTTTATGTAGGTGCTAAAAATGGACATATACAAAGATTCCGGAATGGGAGGAGCAAGAAATAATATTTGCGTATTTATTGTCCATTATAAACCTATAACAGAAATGCAGAATGGGGGACAGGTATAAGCAACAGGGGCCGAAACAGGTATACATCACCCCCATCAGGTAATGATTGATATCCCCAAATGATATGATTGGCTCTGATATTTCTGGGGTCAAAAATAGACTTTTTTTTTT
>NW_027322485.1:0-1731 GCF_032062135.1 Pyxicephalus adspersus | reverse complement strand
AATCTTGTCTTAAGTCTTAAACACCAAATACATCTTACCAAATGCTTGAACTCAGCAGACAGGCTTCCATTATTTGACTCCTCCATATTCATCACCTTTGTGTTTGTTCCAAGAATATTAAATTTACGTGATCTAAAACAAAAATCATATCGTGAGCTTTAGGTGTAGACCTGTTATAAAGGTAAATAGCTATAGCGGTGTCTGGTCAAATTGACATTTGATTGATACTTGACATTTAAGTTAAGTTATAGAAATTGTGTCTCTTCAGACTTGTCCAGCTTTGTTGAAACTTTTTAACCCCATGCTAAACTTATAAAGCAGACACCTCTAACTGGATGCCCTCATACGTCCTACAATAAAGTACACAACTGTGAGAATACCTGCACCCGACTTCACTGCCACTATATTTGTAAAGTACAACAGAAAAACATGTTGTAAATCAGAAAAAATATACACAGACAAAATAAATTTTGATTTACTTATCAATGCAGACTTTGATTTTCAGTTGATAATTGAGCTCAGGAAACTTGACCAGAACCCTGAAAAGAAAAATACCAAAGAGCAATAATAAAGCTTTATACATTTTCAGCACTTAAAAGGAATTTATTTCACCCTGATTTGGCAAATATTTAAAAATAAAAGTATATATATATATATACTCAAGGTTGCATTGGGTACTTTGCTGCTTCTGCTCTACTTCTATGCCATACTAAGGAGATTATACAGGAAATTGTTCTCTAGAAATGTGTCTTAAAATAGAGCTCCAGTTTAGAGAAATAAAAATGTGTGTAGCCTAGCAAATAAATATATATATAAAAATTTCCATTAACCAACCTGACTTTGGTAGTGAATTGAACTCCTGTTTTTTATCACAACGGGGCGATCTGGATGCATTGGCATGCATGGCTGTCTCTCCACCACAAATGCACTGTTTAAACGAAAGAAAAAGAAAATGATAGAAAGGCATTTTACTTCCTTAAAGGGAACTTTCCCATCCATCAGGAAAACCCAATTTTCTTCAAAACCTAATTTAGCAGCTTTATTTTAGCAAACTTACATTTGCAAAATAACTAGTGTCAGCAACCCAGTGTTGTGTTGATGTCAAATTCACAGTAACTGTGCTCAGCCTTGGCCATTGGCTACTAGACTCAGGACCTATGACAGGAAGGAGGTAACATGCTTTTCAAAATATTACTCAGCCTTCCACATACTGCAAATTGTGGATGGCCAATAAGGAGCTAGGAGTAGTATAGGTGTCCTCCTGTGTCACGGTCTGTATCTGTCATTTGCAACCCCTATTTAATGTACAATGCTGCGTAAAATGTTGGCGCAATATAAATCCTGTTTATTATTTTTAATAATAATATTAATAATAATAAAGGGGGTGAGGAAAGATAAGGGAAGGGTTTTTGCAAACTACCTAGGACAGACAAGATGCAATTTTTAACCTATGTATGCACAAGATAATTACTAACTGTGATAATAATGTACTGCTGTCAGTGCTCAGCAGACCAAAAAAAAGCTAAACAAAGTCATTGACAAAGCACTGAACAGGCAACTGCCAGGAAACTAAAATTTTCAGATGGGGTTCAGTTATAGCAGTTTCAATAATGTCAGGTTTAAACAAATCAATTAGAAGAAGAAAAACATTTTGTTTTTGCAAAATAAAGCAATTTGTTCATTAAACATTACAAGAAAAAAAAAACACTGTGAAGCAAGGTGTGTAGTCAA
>NW_027322484.1:0-1733 GCF_032062135.1 Pyxicephalus adspersus | reverse complement strand
CAAACCAAATATCTATTTTTGGTTCTATGGAATCCTAGAGTTCCTCCAGGTGTTGCCAGGGGTTCCTTGAGCAATGGTTGTTTGACCACCCATAAGATGATGCCTACATGATGGGGGTTCTGGGGGCAACACCAACTGCATGAAATCAATGACCTTTTAAGCAGTGGCCTCCTGACTAATAATGTATAAGGACATTCTTCCTAATGACAACCATGCAAATAGTATGATTATAGCAGGGGTTTCCTGACACCTCAAAATCATTTTCAGGGTTCCCCAAGGGTGAAGAGGGGGAGAAAAGTTTGCTATGTCTGAATTTATACCCTACTTTGTTTAAAAAGAGGGGCTTCTGGTCATAGCTTGAGAACACTGTATGGAAACATAAAACATAATATATAGTCGTATGAATGTACATCCAATTTACCAGGGAAAATGTGTTCATTTCAGAATCAGGGTGTAAATAGCTGAAAAGTGATTTATCCTTAGTAGTGACAGAGGTGAAAATATGTGTGAAGGGGTCCCATAACAACACTCCTTCTCTTTTTGTCAATCATTTAGAGGTGAACAAAATTGCAAGAATTTTATTTTATTCAACTATATTTGTAAAATGTCACTGCTAACTGCATAAATTCCTATAGTTTCTGAAATTCTTATACATCATGTGTTGTCAGTCTTAGTAAACAGTTGCTTGGTCTGCTATGGCCAGACATTACGTTAATTTAATGCAATACATTACATTGTCATATTTTTAAAAACAAGTACATAAGCAGAAACCTGCATGACTTTATGCCTCTCGTTTCTCAGAGCAGAAGACTCTCATATACATATTTTCATGGTGAATGGAATGGGAAAGATCATATAAATCCCTCATGGATCACGTCGGATACAGTTCCCACAGATATCACTATTATCCTCCCAGACACACTTCCCTTTACTAGCAAATGTTCTGTTCAGTAACATATTGTAGCTATCACCAGCAACATTGTTGTCAGGCTTGAACTATGCAAGAGGTTGTCAGTATATTTCATAATTAATGGAATCCAGATTGAGGAAAATGGTAAGAGAACTACTTTTCCCATTCCAGGAAAGACACAACACTTTTCAAACTACTTATTGCACACTTACCAGGTACCCAGACTTAACAATTTCTATTAGTAAAACATCCAATATCAATACGTAAAGATATTCATGTCTGTTTATGAACCTATGGAATAAAGTAGAACAAACAGCAATGATAATTTTAAATGTGCAGTTACTCAACACGCAACCAATCAGATTTAAGCTTTGTGTAGTCAGATTTAGATTTGGGTTCATACACGTCACATATACACTGCGTTTCTTTGTGTCTGAATATTGTGACATGTCAAAAATGTATTCATGTAGATGTTTTAAGATACTGAGAGGTACACTTTCAATTATATTAAAATTGGACAGTGGGTCTGTTATAAAAATACAAAAGAGTGTTGGCAGAAAAAGACCAAATGGTCTATCCAGTCTGCCCCTAACTCCTTTGTAAGCAAAAATACATGTTCTCTTGGTTTGGAGTTCACAGAGGAGACTGTTTTACAATAAATAGTTTGTCTTAAAACAACAAAGAAGTGGAATATCAGTTTATTTAGAATAGCTATTTTCGTCTTTTTAACCCAAGAGGAACCCTTAAAATAATTTGCGGTCTAGGGAAACCCTGCCTGGAAATGATTCTTAGGGAGTAAGGGTGCACTGTACATTGGTGATCA
>NW_027322483.1:0-1733 GCF_032062135.1 Pyxicephalus adspersus | reverse complement strand
ACACACACAATTGTCAGAATTGAGCTTTTTGCCAAGTTACTACTGGTATGGGCAGAATGCATGTTTTGCACTTCCCTGCTCTTTTTCAGGGATATTATTAACTAAACATTGTTACAGAACATTGTGTCTAGGTCTACTAACACTAAATCTGTTCATTGGAATTATGCACAGTTTTTTAAAATCTGGAAAAAGCAACAAGCCCACCCTAAATTTTCCCTTGCCAAGAAGCATGTAAATGTTTAGGGGGTCCAAGTCCCTCCAACTATTCCATACACACGTTTGATAGCTCTGTAAAACCACAAAGAATAGGCAAGTATATGATATCGAGAGGGTGAGTGAGCTCTTTTAAAGCTGCAAGGAATGCAAACTAGAGCCTCTGCCCTCTAAAGGAAAAGTAGAAAAGTTTAATGTTCAGTTTTAAATAGCATGAAGTTGAACACTCCTACTAATTTGCTACTGCTATACAGAGAATACCCCTCATTTCCACTCCTGGTGACAAAAAGCAAAGTAAATTGCCAACAGTCAAACAGAAACAATTCCCTTTGCTTTTTTGAATAATAGAAAGTTATTATTTTAAATGTTGTCTGTATCATAAAAGTCTGCTTAAGTTGCCGGTTAACCTCCTGGGCGGTT
Source organism: Pyxicephalus adspersus (assembly GCF_032062135.1). Classification (NCBI taxonomy): domain Eukaryota; kingdom Metazoa; phylum Chordata; class Amphibia; order Anura; family Pyxicephalidae; genus Pyxicephalus; species Pyxicephalus adspersus. The sequence continues at coordinate 1,100 of NW_027322483.1, read as the reverse complement.
TATTTCTGTCCAGCGGTTCATTGTCTTTCATGAAAATGTATTTTACATTGTAGGCTTGTAATTCTTAGGCATAACTAAGCAAAATATGTCCAATATTGAATACATTTAATAGTAAACTTTAAAAAACACAAAAATGTGTTAAAACAAGGGTACATAAATAAATAAAAAATACTGAAACATGTAATAAAACTGTACAGTAGCATATATATATATATATATATATATATATATATATATATTGTACCGCTATTACATGCATGATGCTTTTAAAGCATCACCACAATTTAACCTTATATAAAGGGTGACTTTCCCCTTTCGTCTTTACTGCCATGGTGGTAAAAATTGCACGGTATATCTGCAGCCTCCTGGGGTATTTGTATCACATATCTCAGGTGGCTGGGGGCATGCTCTTTCGGTGCATGCACAAAATTGGGAAAGTATCATTAGGGGCTTTGCTATAATGTATCACGCATATCCAATGAGATCAGCACTTGATGGAATGATGAGCATCGGAAAGAAGAGGGAAGCTGAGCAAGCGTGGGATTCGCTGGGCTCAGTTCATGGACAGATCAAGTGAATTTTTTTTTTCTCACAAAAGTTTTGTGTTATCTAGATATAGCACTAAGAGGCCACATCTGAAGTCAGGCTGTAAGGTTGCATTTGTTGCCTTTATCCCTCACTTTTCTCTCGCCAGGAACCAGAGCTGCTGGAAAAACTGCTAGGCATGAAAAAAGCCCAGCACTTACCGCCTGGGTTACCAATTCCAGGTGCCTAGCAGTTGCCAAGTAGGCACTCTAAGGGGTATGGTCCAGCTTTTTATGCTAATGTGAACCAAGACTAAATTTATTACACCACATTGATCACAATATTATACTACTACAAGGGAACACATTAAAACATGGGAACATTAGGCCGTTGGATAAAAAAAAACACAGCATAAAACAGTTTAAATATAACAAAAAAAAACAAAAACAAAAAAAAAAAAAAAATGGAAAAATTGAAAAATGGGGTGATACTACCGAATGCCTATTTTTAACTATTATTTAACTGGACTGGGATGGGGGGGGGGGGGGGGGGGGGGTTTACGAAGGATTCTTTGA
>NW_027322482.1:0-1734 GCF_032062135.1 Pyxicephalus adspersus | reverse complement strand
TTATATATTTGTATATATATATATATATATATATATATATATACATAAACAGTATGCTGCTGGATGAACCAGCTGGGAACACAAAAAGCATGCTGATATCCCAATAACGAGGTAACAGAGAACATGTAGCCCCTCTGCTAATTGGATAAAATCCCTTCAGCATTGGGACTGGTGCTTTGAGGGATGCTGAGTGGAACTAAGATCTTCAACATGCCCAATGCCCAAGAGGAGAGTCGGTGAGGGGGAACACATGTTGCCAAAAGTGGGGCAAATACATGGATGCATGCTCCCCATTGGTTTTAGGGAACCCACAGACACTTAACTATTGCACCTGTTTGTGCAGGCAAGATTAACTCCAAATAAACACATGCCAATTATAAAAAAAAATATTATTATCAATATTATTATTATTAAACAATAATATAGCTTTGGCAGGTCAAACTTCAGGGGAACACAAGTCAGCTCATTCTTTATTTTTCAAACATTGGGCCTGATTTTTTAAAGCTCTCCAAGGCTGGAGAGGATACACTTTCATCAGGTAGGCTGAGTGATCCAGCAAAAGTGGAATGGATCTGATCCAGGATTGAAAACATTTGCTAACAAATACCAAATTGCTTTTAAGAAATCCATTCTAGGTTTTCGGAACCACCCAGGTTCTCCCATGATAGTCTACCTTCTCCGGTGTTGGAGAGCTTTAATAAATCAGGGCTAATGCATGTTATAATTTCTTCTAACTTTAATTTTAGCTAAAAAGAATACAACAATTACAGTAAGCAGCACATATTATTATTTGGAATAAAAACATTGAAGAGTTTCAGGTGTGTCTCGTACTGCGCTGTGTGTTCTGGGGTGATATATCACTAATGGATCTTTACTTTATTCAATTATTTTATTTCTCCCCTGAATTCAGTGGTAAGGATTTACTTTACTGTACTTGTTCACCTGTTTTTTTTTGGATCAAGTAGCTTTCTTTCTCTGTTTTTTTTATTATATTGTTTTTCTTTTTTCTTGTTCTTTCACCTCTTGTCATGAGTGTGACAGGTGCAGGAAAGGGAACCAAGTAGTTATGTTCAACTCACCCTAAATCTTCTTTACCAAAAATGTGACTCTGTAAGAGGTCTATTTATACACGCTTTTCCACCAATGACTTACACAAATTTATCCAAAATTATCAGATTTTTTTTATCATTGAATTTCATTATAAAAAGTAGAAATCATCAGCTGATTCACACTTTTTCTGGGTAAATAATGGGTAATAATATTTAGAAACAACCCCATCACTGTTGTTGATTTATATTTTCAGAACCTGATCCTTGCTAAAACTTAAAACTAATTCAGTACACAACACAAATCTCAGAAAACTTTTGCATTGGAGTCATGGAAGAATGAAGCAGTAAGGAAACCATGGTAAAACTTACTTGGAAACATTCTCTTAGTCATGTATTCATTTTAGGTTTTATTAAAGAAATTTGCAAAATAAATACTGGCAAATTCATCCATGTGAGATTCAGTGGGATTCTCCCCATCTTTAGCAGGATGCTTCCCATTCCCTGGACAAATACTGTTAAATCAAATATTGGCAGGACAAATCTTGATAGTACAGTAACATAATCTTATTCATTAAGAGTTACATACTGTATATATATATATATAGTTATATATATAGTTATATATATAGTTATATATATATATATATATATATATATATATATATAGTTATTTTTTATATGTAAG
>NW_027322481.1:0-1735 GCF_032062135.1 Pyxicephalus adspersus | reverse complement strand
AATACAGTAGTGTAACACAACTCATAGGTCTGCTTTGTACTTAATGGTTTTATTATCAGGCCTTCACACAATTTAATGAAAGTGCACAACATATGTATATATATATATATATATATATATATATATATATATATATATTATGTATGCTACTGTACACTTACAATACATGTTTAATTATTTTTTTTAAATTTTTTTCAACAGATTTTTGATTGTTTTGTTATTTATAGTTTTTTTTTATAAATTTAATAAATATTGGTGAGTTATGCTTAAGAATTATAGCCTACAAAAAAAATTCCAATTAAAAAATTGTACTGCTTTTTGCGTGGAAAATTGGACTGATCTAGACCGCTAGGGAGGTAAAGCTCCACTTTGAGCTATCGATGAATAGTCGCCATTTAGTTGAGTAATAGATTAGAATTCCCAATTCCTCTAATAATCCCAGTATGGTATGGCAATACACAAAGCCACTCTCAGTTCTAAAGTACTGCAGAAATGCAATTTCTCTGGTACATAAGTATGATACCTTAGTTCCTTTTTCAAGTAAGTTTTTCTTATGCATGCTTAGAATTCTAAAGCCTTCTTAGATAGTCCCAAATCACATGCCAAATCACTCAACTCATGCTGATCAAATCCCTTACGAACAGAGTCCCTCTTCAATTTCAAACGCTTCATCATTGTTGTGACCTAGTTCATCACCATAATCATGTTCTTCAAGAGAGGGTAGTGTAACGAAAATCGGCACTGGGATTTCATCTGATAGAGCCACTGGGCGTACAGCCGATGGTAGACTAGGATAATCTGTAACAGTAATTTTCCCTGTTATATCCTGAAATTTTCATTATACAAAAGTAACAGTCACTGAAATGATCTCCTGGCTCTCGCCAAACCATAGGTATACCAAATGGCATCTTATCACGTGTTCCCTTTGTCCACATCCATAAACCCACAACACACTGTTTGCACACCTTATGAGGGGCCCAAGACTTACCTTGATCACCAAGTTTAATTTTGAAATATGCCAAATAGGCTTGCTCTACAAATGTGCTGATATTGGTCCTTTGACTGGGAATGGTGAAACTTCCGCCGATATAACAAAATGAATCGGTTGTTTTGGTACTTAGGACGAGAAACAGCAGAGCCAGACATGATGTGAAAGAAAGGAAATACATGTGTAAGTAGAAAAATAAATTCTGCTAATTGACTACGCAGAGCAGTGCACTACTTCTGACCAGAATGTCTTGCGTATAAATAATTAGCCTAAAGAAATCCATGCTACAGTAATTGCATTAATATAAGCAGTAGAGAAAAAACCTGAAGTGATAGAAGAAAACTAACTGCACTTTCAGATTCAGCATACCTATTTTGGTGTAAAAAAGCCTGAAAATCAAAGTCGACAAGAAAATTGTTCCCTAGTGTAATATACTGATCTATCCTCCACCTTCTGCACCCACATTTACTATGAATCTGGGAAAAAATACCTCTGAACAGTGCTCGGTGATATCTGAATATTTTATTTTTCTGATCTAACTGGAAGAATGATGATATCACCTTGTTTAGGCACTGCAGGCCTGGTAGCCCCACATAAAACAATTTTAGCATACCCATGGACATACAGTGGGATAAAAATTTATTTCTAATGAGCATTGGACATTGACATTAAATTTACACCAGCTGTTGGTAACAACCCACGCAATCCACACATACAAATAAATCAAAACAAATACATCCATTATTT
>NW_027322480.1:0-1735 GCF_032062135.1 Pyxicephalus adspersus | reverse complement strand
TTTCACCTGCAGACTTTGGGACTTAGAAAGGGTAGGGGCTGTTTTAACACTGTCAACCCAAACTTGGGTCACAACCCTGGCACTGGCCATGGCAGGAACTGGCTTCCTCTCTCTCCAGGATTTCAACAGGTTAACAAGATACAGCTGATAGGGTTTCCGCTTTCCCGGTTGGTGTACCCTATAGTTTACTTCACTAACCTTTTCCACCACCTCAAAAGGCCCCTGCCATCTGTCCAGGAATTTACTTTCCACAGTGGGTATCAACATAGACACCTGGAATTGTCTTATTCTGGCCCCTCTATTGTACATTCCGCTTTGGGTCTCTTGGGCATTCAGGAGATGTTCCTTGACCAAAGGCATGACGATGGCAATCTGTTCCTGTAACTGGGAAACAAATTCTACCACATTTGATGGGGACTGGTCTCATACTCCAATGTTTCCTTCACCAGATCAAGTAATTCACTAGGCCACCACCTGTATACCAATTCAGACGAGGAAAATCCTGTGGAAGCCTGAGGAACTTCTCTAATGGCAAAGAGAATGACCAGGAGTAGGCAGTCCCAATTTGTCCCATCTGTTTGTACCACCTTTTTCAACAATAATTTTAGTGTTTTATTGAACCTATTTACCAGGCCATCTGTCTGCGGGCCATCTGTCTGCGGGTGGTAGACAGAGGTTCGCAACTGTTTAATGTTAAATAGCTTGCATACATCGGACATTACTTTAGACATAAATGAAGTACCCAGAGGAAACCTGTCTGGGTGAACATGTTGAACAATTCCCGAGTCTCGGGCCACCCTTCCATTTTTAGCAGTCCTCTCAAACGTTAATAGAAAGGTTTCAACATCATCTGTGGGTGTCAACTTTTGGAGAAAATGGCTTGCTCCCCTCATGGCCTGGTTGATAGGCGGTTTATTGTACCTCTGTTAGCCGCTGCACAGTCTCAGCCAACATCCTGGATTGTGCCTCGGTGGAATGCGGTAAGGCCGCAGCTTGGGCTGCCGTTGCTTCCCTAAGCATTACCATCTGTGCCTCTGTGGCTTCCTGCTGGCTAGCCATGCTCTTCTGTAGCTGCACAGTGGCCCGTGCCAGTTGTCGCAGCAGCTCCTCCATAGCACAATAATGTTGGGAGCCCAGCACTTTAACTGTCACTCTTCATTTTTAAACGAAAAACTTTTCTGCAGTGCTGCTTGCAAAGTCTGGGGATTAGCTCAGGCTGCAGCCAGCATGCTGTTCGACCAAAAGGGTGTAAGTGATTATTGGAATAACTAAAAAACAGCTTCTTTTCAGCAACTCAGGAAGGTATAAATATTAGAGAAAATGGCTTTCTTCAGCCTAGTGGTGTAATTGTCCATAGTCTATCAGAACGTCCCTACAATAAGGATCGTCCAAAACAACTGTTTCTTGAGGGTCCAATACCCAGCCTGGGGTTTCCACAGCCCATAAATCAGACAAAAATCAAATCTGCATCACCAGCTTCTCGTGTAAAAACAACACCACCCTACCATAATTCCCCACAAACTTGTTTGCAGGCCACTTCCTGCAGTTCCACTTCCCTCTACCTCGTGCACACCTGAGGCAAGTTTGGTTTAAATCTGTTGATGCGTTTCCGAGTGATGGTGGAACATGGCAAAATAATATAATATAGCTCACCAGTCATAGGATGAGTGGCTGAGAGTACAAGAAATTTCATCTGACCAAATTTTGATATGGTCAACAGTTTTTTTTTTTTTTG
>NW_027322479.1:0-1736 GCF_032062135.1 Pyxicephalus adspersus | reverse complement strand
ACTGCAGATGCGTGCAGCGGGGTGGCGGGGACCCCCGGGCAGGCTTTAAAAGCAGATTACTCCGTAATCTGCTTTTAAATTTCCCGCCCGGCCACGCCCCCCGACGGAGAAGTGCCCCGCCATCGCAGCGGGATCCTGCGATCGCCGCTGGACCGCAGGGATCAGGTAAGGGGGACCCCCAAAGGTACCCCGAGTGTGACTCGGGATTACCGCTTTTTGCAATTTTTCCGGCCCCGAGTCACACTCGGGAACACCCCTTAGGGGGTTAATGAACACCTAAACCATGTGAGTATTGTAACAGGTGTTTTTAGCAAAAACGTTGAATTTGTACTTGTATTGTGTATGAATAAGTAAAGCTACAAATATACAAACAAGTTCATTAGGCATCTCCGTGAGTCGCAAACCTCTTTTCTCTGACTTTTCCTTCCTTCTCAGTAAGTGCCAATGAACTAGAAATGTTGAAGAAGTTTTTACCTACTGAGTTTGGACCACTCCTGAGAGACTGGGAGAAGTTTAGGATAGACAAGTGTCTGCTCCATCGTGTGGTTCTGTATCATGACAATCCTGGAAGACGTCAACTGGTTCTCCCCTATTGATTTCGGAAGATGGTCTTCCAGAGTCTACATGATTTTCATGGTTACCTTGGTCCTGAGAAGACTTACGGCTTGGTGCAAAACCGATGACCGAAGACTGCATCAGATGCCTACAGAGGAAAGCACTGCCAATTAGAGCTGCTCCAATGGGGCATTTGGAAAGTTCAGGTCCCATGGATTTATTCTACATAGATTTTCTTTGTATTGACAATGATTCAAGAGGAATTGGAAATGTACTGGTGATGACTGACCACTTTACTGGATATGCCCAAGGCTTTCCTTACTAAGGATCAAAAGGCAGTAACAGTTGTGAAAGTACTCTGAGAAAAGTATTTTATCTATTATGACCTACCCCATCGGGTGCATTCAGATCAAGGGAGAGACTTTGAAAGCAAGTTGATTAAGGAGTTACTTCAGCTGCTGAACATCTATAAATGCCTTACCACCCTGAAGGTGATTCTCTTCCTGAAAGATTTAACAGGACATTACTAGACATGTTGGGTACATTACAAGTTGGTGATAAGCCTGGAGCCGTAGGGTTGAAGCCATGGTCCATGCTTACAACAGTACAAGACATGAGAGTACAGGATTTTCTCCTTACTTTTTGATGTTTGGAAGAGAACCCCTATACCTATTGACCTTTTGTTAGGAGTTTCTAGTGACGGAATGAGCAACAACAGCCATTATCAGTTTGTGGCCCTTCTGAAAGATACCCTCAAGTCTGCTTTCCTCTTAGCTGAGGAGAATGCAGCCAAGATAAATGAGGGAAACAAAGGAGGATATGATCTTCGTGTTAGATTCCCTGGCTTGAACCCAGGTGACTGAGTTCTTCTACGAAGCATAAACTGGCTGACAGATGACGAAAAGGACATTTTTACAGTGATGGAAAAATTACCTGGGACTCTAGTATACAAAATTAGGGGACCAGAAGTAAGAGTCAAAGCTTGGCACAAAAATCATCTGTTGCCTAATCCCCAAGTCAGAGATGAAGATGTTTCAAATTACCGTATTTTTCGGACCATAAGACGCACTTTTTTTCCTCCTAAAGTGGGGGGAAAATCAGGGTGCGTCTTATGGTCCGAATGCAGAGGTACAGGGGCATATTTTTTTACTTACCTGTGTCCCCGCCGGTCCTCTGTCTGT
>NW_027322478.1:0-1736 GCF_032062135.1 Pyxicephalus adspersus | reverse complement strand
CTAGATTAGTATATGACATGTTAATGTCAATCTTAAAATCATGCGCAAGGAAAATCCTGTGATTTAGATTTACTTGTGCATGATTGGATATAATTTGCAATGTGAATTTTTCAGCACATTCACCGAGCTAAGTGAATTATCCTTTACAGGTGAACAGCCTAATTGATTTTAGTAAATCACCCCCATAGATTCATCTGCAGTAGTGGGACAACAGGTGCAACAAAAAGTAACCAGGGGGACAGCACCATCTAGTGGTCATATCTCATCCGTGCAAGATATAACAAGTGGTAGTAAACTAAAGGAAAAAGGGGACAACTATCTCAAAAAAAAGGACTGGAGTTGTATACTGTATGTGTTGTCCTGGTTCTTATGTTGTAATTCATTTTTTCATCTCTCATTTCAGGACATCTTTTATTATTCTAGTAACATGTTATCTGTATACCATGCCTCATTTCAGATTCTGTATATATCATTATGTATATATTGCAATTTTCAGCCTTTTAGGTCATGATACTTGAATATTAGATTTGTAGCTTGTTTTAATATTAATCTAATAAATGATATCACATTTCCGATTGCTACATTTATATTTATTTCTGGCTAGCAGGGTCCATCTGCTTTTTTTAACCTTTAAAACAAGATTTAAAACGTTTTCTCACTGGAGCAAAAATAGAAAAAAATCTTTTCCCACTCCTGGTAGAAGTGGTCTGGTGTTCTCTACAATTCTCTGACTGCTAGGAATGGTTCAGCGTTCTCTACAATTCTCTGACTGATGGGAATGGCTCAGTGTTCTCTACAATTCTCTGACTGATAGGATTGGTCCAGTGTTCTCTACAATTCTCAGATAGGAATGGTTCAGTATTCTCTACAATTCTCTGACTGCTAGGAATGGTTCAGTATTCTCTACAATTCTCTTATAGGAATGGTTCAGTGTTCTTTACACTTCTCTGTTAGGAATGGTTCAGTGTTCTCTACAATTCTCTGATAGGAATGGTTCAGTGTTCTTTACAATTCTCTGACTGCTAGGAATGGTTCAGTATTCTCTACAATTCTCTGATAGGAATGGTTCAGTGTTCTTTACACTTCTCTGTTAGGAATGGTTCAGTGTTCTCTACAACAGTGGTTCCCAACCTTTTGCAGGTCACGGACCACTATCTTGGCGTAATCTGACCTTGAGATAAATTTGCTGGGACATGCACTCCTGGGAAGATTGCCAACTCTTGAACGTATTCCATTTGTGAATAATCTTTCTCATAGTAGAACGATGGACTTGTTCAGAAATGTCCCAGATTGATTGGGAGGAACAAATGCTTCTCGAAGATCATTGCTGATGTCCTTTCTCCTTGGCGTTGTGTTATCACACACCTGAATGATCCAGACCAGCAAACTGCCAAAACTTCTGCTTTTAACCACCTGAGCGATAAGCCTGACCTTGGTACGGGCTTAAAATAGTTACAATTATCGATAAACCCGAACTTTTCTCACTGTATTTATCGATCACAGGTTTATCGATCACTTACCTGGTCCTGCTGCGATCATCCATCGTCGTGTTCCAGCGTCGTCCTCCAGCGTCAGGTGCCTTCTCCGGGAAGGAGCCGGCCAGCGGAGAAGAAGCCGGCCGGCTCCTTCTCCCTCAATGCATGTACGTCAGCGCGTACGATGACGTCGGCGCGTGTGCGGGAAATTCAAATTGAAAGTCATTCAAACACATTTTGTATTGGATTGAATACAAACTC
>NW_027322477.1:0-1737 GCF_032062135.1 Pyxicephalus adspersus | reverse complement strand
GCTGCACGATTGCATGGAATCCATTCCACATACCTGATAGGAATCTTTGCGGGGGCTGAGGCCGATCTCATCCATGGGCTGAGTATTCATTATTACCTCAGTCATTTCAGCTGATCGCAGGTAATCAGTGCTGCAAGAAAGGTAAAAAAAATTAATATTGAGGAAGTTAGACAATTTCTGCAATTTTTTTGCACAATGTATTTTTTCCAAAATGAAAAAATTGGTCTAAAAAACATTTTTCTTTTAAAGAAGTTTTTAAATTTTGTTCTACATAGAGGATAAGGTGATATGTTCTAATCCATGCAATCAGTCACCGCTGCCCCACATACCTTTAAGTGTTTTTCCTGCATCTCAGCACAAAAGCATCACTCCTGAGATCTTGGTTCCTATTTTAAAATATATATTTAAAGCTGGGGATGTGGGGGCTAGGTGCTGGCAAAGTCCTCCAGCTTTATACCTGGCAATCAGTAAATGTTTCCCTGCTTAAACCTTGCATAATGCAGACACCAAAGCCACTGCTTTGAGTCGGAATCACCAAGTCACATGCAGCGACAATGCCCAATATGATATGGGGATCATGGCAAAGCACCCCATGTACATGAGGACTGCTGGCAGCAAAGCGATGAGCTCTTATTTGGGCTAACAATGTCCTTCCAACCACCAAGATAATCTAAAGTCAAATCTGTTTCCTGGCTGCACAGGTATACACACATTAAGGCAAGGGTTACTCCATTTCACTGCAATAAAGGAAATATGGAGCAAGTCCAGCCATCAGATATGTGATGTCACAAGCACCCTGAGTTTCTGTTTCAAAATCACCCAACACCAGAGCTTACAGGAAATGTTAAATGTGTCACTCGGCAGTACAGTCAGGCTAATTATTTTACATTCTAGAGGATGGAAGACTTCTCTTTATTCACAAGTCTGAAGAATACAGAAGGCATTCACCCTGGACACCAGGTTTTACCAATTGCCAATGAGCATTTTGTGCTTTGAAATCATTTTTATAAACCTTTTTCGAAAAACTATATAAATTTTATAATTTCCTTCTTGTTTTGGTGAATTTGGGTATTCACACAAGCATTGATAGTCATATGCTTAGAATATAAAGTTTAAATATATTAGGAAACATGCGTGCCGTGTGAACCTGGGAATCCATTACATCCAAGCATTCGGATAACATTTTTAAATGCTTTGAAACCCTGGCATTGAGAAGCGGCCATAGGAAAGGTAAAGGGCACAATTGTTCCATAAGGGCAAGCCAAATGACTGCCAACTGGAAATGTTCACTTGCTGCCTAGATATAAATATGGACAGGTGATCCAGAAACATCACAAGGGACTGTTTGGAGCTGAATTCCAGGAAACAAATTGATGAGGCTCTATTTATTCATCATTAAATGTCTAGGCGATCTAGGAATCTAGGCGATCTAGGCGATCTAGGAATCTAGAATACACAAGAGGCACCAGAATAGGCAAGAATCTGTATTTTGCTTGGTAATAACTTCTCCAAATGCCATCTCAGAATGGGAATTATAAAGGGCAGCAGAAATAACCAGTGTCGAATGCTCATGTGCCAAAAAGAGCATGCCGATCACAGGACAGGAATGAGCAATTTCTCCTGTTCTTGGCTGTGTAAGGAAAGGACCTGTATTACTTTTCAGATGGAGAGAACTAAATAATTTTTGCCAATACAGCTCCTATGTACTTTGGAGTTTGTGATTGATGGGTATGCTTG
>NW_027322476.1:0-1737 GCF_032062135.1 Pyxicephalus adspersus | reverse complement strand
CTTTGGGTTTATTTATTTTTCACTTTATTATTATTTCTATGTTGTCCATATTGTTTTTTTTTTGTTCCCTGGATTTGCAGATAAATAATTAGACTTAGATGAATATAATTAGATGAATAACCCAAAAATATATACTATAGAGTAGCTACAAAACCTTCAAATCTTTTTATATTTTCTAAAACAATAGAGGATTTGGCAACAAACTCTAGAGCTACCGTACATATGACTTTAAAAATTAAAAAAGAGTCAAGAAATGTATTGTGTTTTGAAGAAGGGATGGCATAGAGATACATAACTTACATAGTCAGATCAGAATCAGCTAGAAGCTTTTCTCTCGAATTAGAATCGTGAGATGAATTAAGACAAACAAAATCATCATCAAAAGGACAAGAGAAACCTTTCAATATAAGGTATTCGCATGTCCTATTTCATCATATAACTCCGATATCATTTATAACTCTGATTGGAAAGAAACGCTTATATCTGATTCTGATCTGATGTTAGAACAAGGTATATCAGCCAGCAGAATGGAAGGGGACAATACAGTTCACCCTGACCAAGCCAATGTTTTGTGTTCCTGTAAACAGGGTACAGAATCCACAAATCCCACACATACAGAAAGAAATGTCTAAAAAGGAAAGCATAAGTCAATGAGTACAAAAAAAATGAAAATCTGGAAAAAGTGAAAACTTGATACAACAATATGGGAAAACTTATATTGGAAAACTCCACATCAAAACTGCTGATGAATGAGGAAAGTGAACCAAAGGACTTGAAATCATCTTAAGTGAGAGCAATCAAACCTTTCACTGTTATTAAAAGCTGCCAACAGTTTTACTTCTTAGAAAGAAGAGTATGATGATTAAGTCCGAAAGCCTTTGGGCTCATCAAGCCTATAACATTTGCTAAGACATCATCCAATTATTGTTCAGTCCATTGTGAATCAGAGTTAAGCTATGTACACAAGATGATTGTAGCAAAGGAGCACGACCATTTGTGTGGGGAAACAATCATCTGACCTGTGTAAGTAGCGAATATACAACGGTCTCCTAATACTGTTCATCAATCTGCCCCACTCGTGAATGAATGCTGTTCACTCCTATTGACGAGAGTAGAGTGGGATCCGCTCACTTGTCCTCTTGTCCTCCCCTACTCCTTCTCCGTAGAACAGAACAGTGCTGTGTGTACAGTGCTCGTTCATTCATCTGTCACTGCAAACAATCATGAAAGATTGTTTCCCAAAGCTGAAATCTTTTAAGGCAATCAGCACTCAGTAGCAGACCACTTCTCTTACCCCATCTTCCTTAGTACAATTTGGAACAAAGACCCTTGTGATGAGGAGTGTGGCTCTAAGCTACCTATGCCAGCATAGAGCCATGTAGTGTAAGGGAAGAAAGAGGATTTCCACAAGGAGAAAGCTATTTTAAAGCATATGTAATACTAAATCAATTGAATTGAATCAATATCTCATTATGAAATTGTAAAGGACTATACAGGGGAAAAACATTTAGGAAATTATTTGTGCTATTTAAGTTGGTTATATCAGTTTTAGATGAGTTTTACCATGAATTTTTTGTATTTTTTACCCAGGAATTTTGTCTGAAAACTACTTTCTGGCTGGTGACAGAGCTCATGCCTCCTCGGAGCCAGTAGCAAAGGTTGAGATCAGGGGTGGGAACACAAATTTTTTCGGGAATGGGCACGCCTGCCCACTCTTATTTAGAAGAATGACCCTGC
>NW_027322475.1:0-1737 GCF_032062135.1 Pyxicephalus adspersus | reverse complement strand
CTAGATAACTTAGATTCCCTTGTGTCTGATGATTTGCAGGTTTTGGGACTCTGAAAAGGTGTATGGAGTGTGGGACTACGTACACATGTTCAATAATTGTTGTTGGAAAGGATCTTTCATGATCCTTCCTCCGCTTCACTTGTATTACGATTGTTTGTTTGTCAACAATCTTCTGGCAAAAGGGATTTTTGGATGAAGACCTCAGCTTATTTTCTGGTACAATACCCTTTAATTTCTGAATAAAGTCAGAGACATACAAAATGGATAACCTTTAGGTTAGGATACTTATGAGACTTGGGGCCTGATTTATTATTTGTTAGCAAATAGATCTTGTCCAGGGCTGAAAGAATTCCAGGTTTTCTGGATCACTCAGGTTCACCAATGAAATTGTATCTTCTCCAGCCCTGGAGAAGCCCTTTTATAAATCAGGTCCTTAGTGTCATAGGACATAAATTGCCATGACCGCAGATGTTAGCGTCCTCTCCTGATATTGGAAATGTATTTGAAGAACTGCCCGATGATTAAGACTGCTCTGCTGGAAGCTTTAGGCAGAGACTGGATGAAAACAAGAGATTTAATGATGTGGTCAGAAACAATATCTTCTATTTGTTTTGCCTTGGTAAGCAAAAGTAATAATAGACCTGCTGCACCTGCAATTTTAAACTGGGTATTTTTAAGAGTTTAGTTCAATGTATCATGTGAATGGACAGATATGCTGGCTACGATTAGTAATGCAGGATCAATCTTAGGTGCCAGTAAACTCCATGTCAGGAATGCCCACATGGTTCCTTGTGATGTAATGGTCCTTTTTACTGGAGGAACAAAATGCAAGCTGAGCAAAATTAAATACTTTAGGTGATTCAGAAATATCTGGTGCTGTAAAAATAAAATTCTGGTGGCTGGGGTTTCTTTTGAAATTCTACACAAGACATTTAGAGTTTAAGACTTTCAAGAGTTTATCCCATTCAGTAGAAATATGGGAAGCACCTATCCAATTATCTCATATCTCTTTTAATTAATTCTTAGCAAAAATAAGGGCGGTAGCAACTTATTCCCAAAAGCTAGACTCCAAAAGCTAAATAGTGTAATTACTCTGGGAATTGTATTAGTACAGTATGTTTTTGAGCTGGAAAAGGAGGAACCAGGAAAAGCAAAATTTAATCAGGTTACACTTGAGATTTAACATCTGTGATACAGTGAGTGGTATTTGCTATACAAATGTTTGCTTTTCTTTAATTCATTAATGTGACTAGTCTTCCTTTTATTTCCGCTAATGCCAAAGACTCGGGTAGTCAAATATCAAAGAACATGCAGGTTCAGCATATCTGTAGAACACAAAGAAAGAATTTCCAGGATATATTTTATTTGGGACAATCTTGAATGTGGTAGTCCTGATTTGCAACAACTTTTGCATAAACAAAATATGGGGTGAAGTGCCTTCATAAGAGAGATGTTGCTCTTAAGGCAATGTTTACTTAGCATATCATACGCTATGCTTGTTCTTACTCATTCACTAATTTGATACCAGCATATTGCTAATGTATTGATACAGGCAAACACCAGGCTTTTATATCCATGCAGCTTCATAGTCATAGGCAGCTTATTTATCACTTGAACATCATCTGTGTTATCTCACAAAGTGCAATAATACCTGCATTTGTTTTCTACAGAATAGTTTTAATGTTTCTACTTTACAAAAATCAGGAGGTCTTCTCCAAGTGTCCCGCATTTTTTTTT
>NW_027322474.1:0-1737 GCF_032062135.1 Pyxicephalus adspersus | reverse complement strand
TTTTCCCATATAGTATTTATTCCATCACAAGGCATTATACTGTAGGGAGAATTTCCAGAAAATGTCCAAAATTGGAGCACCTGCATATCCAATAAATTATAATTGCCTCTACTTAAACACTTTCCAGAATGTAAGGGAAAAGTATTGGTCAGCTGATTTACTAAGGTTGTATTGTGTCATAGAGCAATATATGCCCTCTTAATAAAACCATGTGCCCTTATAAAACTATCCATACTATCCTATCAAAACCAACCATACAAATTCCCATATCATTGCTATCACTAACTCTACTAATCCATTTCCATCTTTGGAATACACCAGAGGTATTATCAGATATTAATGATGACCTTATATTGTGCTTCCATCCCCTCATACAGAGGAATCGCTCTCTACAAACCTAATATATACAATATAACTACTCCCCTGCCATGTCTCCCAAAAATAATTTGTTCCAAGAAAAATGGCATTCCTTTGTGAAAGGGACTGATAAATCTGAACGGAAGCTGACATGACTTCATTATTTAGGGCTGGCCCCGTCGGGTAATGTCCACCCACACATGCAGAGATCGTCACCACAGGGAGCCAACTATGTATGTGCTCTTCCATTAGAGAAGACTCGCTCTGATAGATGAGTTACTGCTCATATTGATGCAAAGTTGATACTGTTTATTTTTACATTGTATTAAATATTTTGGCATTGATTGTATATATGACACCTGGTCGGACGGTATTGATTAATCCCCAAAAGCACTCACACATAGGGACTGTAATGATTATACCAAAGGTAACAGAAATACCACATAGAAAATTCAGCTGCTCATAGTATTACCTTATTTATGCATTTTTTTTTCTACAATGTAAAGTAAATTTCAATGCAAAACAATTTACCGATTTAGGCATAAAAATACTGACATAATTAGACTGCCAGGGAGGTTAAAGAGAAAATATGCTCAATTCAAAAAGCTGCAAGGCTAGTATAAGGTTTCCTATTTATAATATAAGGAACAATGTTTCCAAGTCCAAAAAGATTAAAAAACAACAGTCACATGTCTAAAATAAAGTTTCTTGTGTTAAAGCTTTGTGAACTGAGACTGATGTATCCTATACTGGCACCTTTTTGTGACAAACAACACTTTAGTTGCATCATAAAAAGTTAATAAATGCTATTGTAATATATTGTGCTTACCAGTCCTTAGATGTGGTGGTTGTATTAGTGCTTTCATTTATCCAGCTTAGAAAAATGCCAGACAGCACAGAAAATATAAATAATATTGCCAGAAATGCGGTATATTTGTCACAAACAATGCTAACCTTTTGTAAAGTAATGGAGATAAAGAAGGGGGATGGCAGGTTGTGAAATCTAGCCTGGGTGACTGGGAGTGATAGTAGTCACCATGGAACAGAAAGTGTCCTAAAAAGAAAATGAATGCAGCCTCTTAATCTAAGGATTGGAAAGATGAGATATCCAAAATGTTAAAAGTTGGCAGGGTACATTCATGAATGCAAGAATCTTCCAACCTGTTACGTGGTTTTTCATTTTCATATTCATTTTGCAGAAGTGTTGCAATTCTGAGCTGCATGTTGATGCACATCCAGGTGTGCTTTAACATGCATCTTGAGCTTACAGGACGTGATGGATTGGCACTGGGCATCATTCTACTTAGTGGAGGATCTGCAACCTGTGAAGGAAGAAAACATGGAGGGCAGCAATGGGGTGCAAAAAAAGGGGGGGGGGGG
>NW_027322473.1:0-1738 GCF_032062135.1 Pyxicephalus adspersus | reverse complement strand
CTGCATGAGAGGGGACAGAGCTCCAGGAAAGCCAGCGGACAACCAAGACTTGAACTGTGAGTGAAACAGTGTTGATATTGAGTGTTAGAGAGACAGGGCACCCAGTTTCCATGATCATTCCCCAGTAATATACCGCAGTACCTTGAAAAACTACCAATAGTGCCGCATTTTCAGTGAATACCTTTAGAAAATAGCTATTCACCCCATAAAACCCCACACCAGATGACTATAGATGTCCAAAAGCCAAGCACTGAGCTGCCATCTTCTCAATGGGGAAACCATTAAGGACCCCTCTTGATGTGATTGGTGGTGAATCATGGTGTAATTACTCCAATGGCATAATTAAATAATTTAATCAATAAGGAAATCCTATACTATTGAGTAAATAACATTAGACATGTCAATAAAGGCTTGAAAGGGAGACGATAATGGCTTTCTGTCACTTTTATTGTATTTTTTTATACATTTTGAAGATTTATGTTTTATATCTTTTCTTTTTACTTATATAACATTTTGATTTAACTGTTTCCCTAGTGGATCTGGTATTATATGTATGTCTCTTATAAATATTTGCCTCCATCAGGGCCAGTTGTAGGGCAGACAAATTGGCATTTGACAAGGTCCCCCTGGCTTCTCCAAGGGCCAAGGTGACTGAATAGCAGGGGGTACAGGTAGGGGTAATGTTGTGCATTTTAGGCCCCACTTTAAATTTTGTCCTAAATCAGCCCTGGCCTCTATCAAAATCCGTAACATGCAACAATTCTGGTAGCGTTGGCTACTTGAGTTTAGAGATGGGTGGACACGCTTAGGTTCAAATTACTGTGGGACCACTAAAACTAAACCTGTTTGCTGTGCACCTATTAACTTGAACTTAACTTGAAGACCAGCACCACTGGCATATCATAGATATGGCACATGGCCCTTGCCAATCACAAGCCTGCCCACTGTATTCATTACCAACCTACCAAAAAACAGTGCAAGCAGCATTTTTTTTAACTTGTTATCCCCTCTTAACGGCCATTTGTAGAGCAGGTAGCAATAAAAAAAGGGCATTAGGGTTTGCCTTCTGCAAATGTTCATATTAGTTTGCAAACTTGGCAAAATGAGTAACTCAATTTGTGCCATTCTTGGACCTCATTCATTCTTTGGTTCCACACCCCATGCTGTGGTTTCTTCTTCCAACACCTACATCAGGACAGCATGTAATGGGTGATATGACTTGTAGAAGTGTTGAAATGTCCAAAGTGCCTGTACTGGGAATGATTTCTTTGGGCAGTGTTGCAATAAGTATAAATTTTTTTCAAGCAACGGTTCAAATTTTTTACATTGGCCACTAGAGGGAGCCAATACTCACCTTTTTTTGATTCTGCCTCCTTTCTTAACAGCTGTTGATAAAAGATATGCTGCATAAGTCTAACTTATTTATAAATAAAGAAGAAGAGGTAAAACACATCCAATGAATAACAAAGCAATAATAAAAAATTGGGAAACTACAATATATGTAGCTTCAATATTTGTGCTGACTGAAAATACACTTTTTTGAACACAAATATCTGTAACAAAGCAGAATTCAGCAAGACTGCCACAATTTTCATTTTTTATTCTTGTGTTTTTATGTATTCTTAGGACAGAGGGAGAGTCCTCTGATAAATCCTTACACCCCACCCCAGCTTCACAGCATCCATGTTGGAGTCACCGCAGATAACCATCTAATAATTCCATTATATCTTGCTTCATA
>NW_027322472.1:0-1738 GCF_032062135.1 Pyxicephalus adspersus | reverse complement strand
GTGCCTGACTTTGGTCTACCACCTAGTCATACACTATATAGGAGTGCCCTCGGGTGCCTTATGTTATCATAGGTAGTGATTAGTGACAATCAGCTGGACTTAGTTTTGTAATGCTGATGTTTTGCAGTCTTCCAAGCCACTTTATCAGGTCTACAGGTGAAGGGAAATGGCCAAGCAATTGTATCCACACGGCCTAAACACCTTGATGCAATCACCATGGAATGTGACACTGCAGATGTTGATTGTCCAAACCAACAAGTGTGAAATTTATATAACCACCCTGTTCTATTAACTTAGTCCTATGCTTGGTGTTAGGTAGTCTGCATATGTGTTAAATGTATGAATTGCATAGCTGAAGATGAGTTGTCAAAGCACTAGCCCAGAGATAATAAAATGGCAATATAGGTAGAAAACAGCCCCTGTAAAGAGATGGTTGTTAATTCATAATGTAGATAGCTTCTTTCACAGCTCTTGCAAACCATTTGTCATTGACATTATTTTGTCCTGGGTCTAATAGATGTAAGAGAAACAAGTACTAAGGAAATATAAATATACAGCCAAATATATAAGGCGATGGTCCAGAAAAACAATCCAGGAACTTTATGTAATTATTTTGAAAAGGTATGGATAACTTTTTTATGCATCACTAAGTTGTATAATTAGTATACTGATATTTAAAAATTTCACCTAAACTTTATTGTTTTTAGTATTGAGTAAATTAACTCTGCAGTTTTACAGTTACACTGTGGGTAAAAGTTATATTTTATGAATAATTTCTCCGGGGCAGAAAGCTAGCGTAAGTTTTAGTGTCTAGGGCTTTTTCTCTCCCCACTATATTCATATCTTCTATTTATAGCAGAGACATCAGAGACTGAATTTGTATAGTGGCGCTAAGTGACTTGTGTGTATTTCAAACAGTAATGCAGCACTTTACATCTGCACTCAAGTGGAAAACAGTCAGTTTGATTTTTTTATGAAGATCCCGGGAATCAATGATCCAGAATTCCTTGTAGTTTTCATGTGTTTACTCACACAGAACAGTGCTGATAACCTTAAAAGGGTAGGCATGACTACATTGTTCTCAGCACTAAAGCTTAGTGAAAGACAGACAAGTAACACAGTTGTAGCAACAGCAATCCATAAACTGCCATTGGACCCCCTTTCCCCATTGCAGACCAAGTGCCAAAATTAGGTGTCCAATGAGCAATCTCAAGGTGCCAGGGCTAAGGGAATATATAACTTGAATAAAGTATAATTTCTAGTTTTCTTCTGTAACAATTTTACATATGATAATTGTTATATATTATATGTAAACCCAAAAACAGACATTTTTACACTGTTTCCTGTAGCTAAATTGCATCAGATAGAAAATAAAAGAATAAAAAATGCTATATGCTGTAGGGTACATAATAAAAATGTGAGGTGTTTCCTCCTCCAAGACAGCAAGCAATTGCATCTTCTTTCAAAAAAAAGAAGTTTAAAATGCAAAAGTCTAATGTGGAGAAGCGTAAATGGGCCCTTGGATGGGCATTTTCCCTATTGTCTGCCAACTGAGAGCTAAGCTATAGAAAATGCACAGCTAAAGGCATGCTGGTATTGCTTCCTTTCATGTAACTGAATGCAAGGAGCCCTGTGTCTGCAGATAACTACAGGAAATAGAAGACAACTTGAACTGGCAGGACCCTAAATTATCTCAGTATAGACCTCAGAATACTTCTAGTATTAGTGTGAAAGGTCA
>NW_027322471.1:0-1738 GCF_032062135.1 Pyxicephalus adspersus | reverse complement strand
AGACCTTCCCGGTAACTGTACCCACCCGTATCCTGAAACAGCGCCAAATGGACTTTTTGAATTTTATCTGGGCCTATCAGAGCCATCGATTGGTTTAGAAAGTTGTCTGTGCCCCTAGAGAGATTGGAGGTTTAGGAGCCCCAGACCTAAGTAAATACTATCTAGCGGCACATTTGTGGTGCATGAGGTGCTCTGTCTGCTCATAGTGTCTGGAGGGAGATTGAGGAAATCTGGATTGCTCCTATTCACACCAATGTTATTTTGTGAAGCTCCTCTCTTCCCCTATTGTCTTATGACTTACTGTCCTCTATGATTTTTACCAGACAAATCTGGAAGTCATGTTATGCTAAATTTAATCCTAGTACTTCTGCATCGGGATTGACCTTAAATATTTTGATGCCACAGATCACAGATAGTCTTACTCGGGGGATGGCAGGACCCTGGAGAGAGAAAGCATTATTTCACCTCTGAAGTTTACTGCACCCAGCATCCTTTTCAGGAACTCAAGGAAAAATACGAGCTACCTCAGGCTTAATTTTATGCATATCTTCAGATACATCATTACGTGCATTCACTGTGTCTCTCTTCCAGGTTCCCTGATTCTACCCAGTTTGAGAGGTTGTGTGGTACTGGCCCTTACTCCAAGGTCATGATTTCCTCTATTTACAAGCTGCTGCACAATGAACAGCATAAACATAACGATAAGTTTTCATATATGCTGACGTCGGAAAGGATATTGGGAAGAGATCTGTGTCCTGAGACTTGGGAGGAAATTTGGGAATATGATTTACAAAGAAAACCTACACAAAATTATATTTCGCTGGTAACATACCCAAGCAGTCCTCCACAGGCTCTTCCCGGGAACTGACCCCACTGGTTGGCGATGTGGCATGCAGAGGGAAACATTGGAGTATATCTTTTGGCAATGTCCCTCCATTCAGCAATATTGGCCTAAAGTGAATCATTTGCTTCAGGATGTTTCCCAATTACATGTACAACTAGACATGACTACACATCTATTGGGCCTACTGATATCTGGGGTGCCTAGGGGCCACACACATATTCTGGTGGCAGCTCGCTCACTAATTTCCGCTAGGTGGAAATCTACCTCTCCTCCCTCAATGAATAATCTTTACAGCCAAGATCAGGATGTTCGTCTCATGGAATACCTTACAGCCCTACTTAGGAACTGTGAGGAACTTACCTTTCCAGCAAGCCTACGGCGTCCCTGGGGATCATAGCCGCAGAGGGAGACACTGCTGCAGCAAGCAGCATGGACGAGGCTGCTGCCCTGCTCGCAGCATGTCCCCCCCTGAAGACGGAGGGATTTGTTCTAGCCGAACTACTGTTTGGACAGGCGGCATTCCCAGTATCCCCATGGACGTGAACAGAGAAAGTCTTTTTCTCAGCACTCCTGTAGATGTGCAAAGTAGGGCACGTCCTAGGGGTGCTGTGGGAAGAGGTGCGCGCGCTACCTTGCCGCGGGTTGGGACATAGTTTGAATTCCTTGCGGCCAATTCCTGCAGCCGCAGGGGATTCAGTTATCCTCCAAACAAATGGCACCAGGTTTACTCTTCTGTACTATGCTTATCGGACTGATCATCTGTGTTTAACCCTTGCCTTGTTTTATGACTACAAAATAGAGCTTGACAAAAAGATTCTTGGAGATGGCTGTGGTTTGTGTGCCCAGGCGCATTACAGGAACAGGGTACAAAAGTTTGAAAGTATATGAGAAGCT
>NW_027322470.1:0-1740 GCF_032062135.1 Pyxicephalus adspersus | reverse complement strand
TGATGAGCAGGTTGGTAGTGGGGCTCCTCATTCCCTTCCTGTCCAAAACAGGTGTCCTATATGGCTCTCAGCCAGGTGATGGAGATCAGCTCATTTCTGGTCTGCACTATGAGCATGTGTATGTGTGGGGGTGGGGGACTGGTTGAACAGACTGTCTTTCACCATTGGTGCTGAGGTCTGCTAAAATGACAAAAAGGACACTGTAAGTTTACTTTGAGTTGTGCCGTGTGGCTGGTAGTAAGCCGCCCGTATAGAAAGTGTGATCTTGTGTTTAGTAAGTGCTCAGCCAAGCAGGAATTTATTTTGTGTTTTTGCCTGTATGTAAAGGGGTTATAATTTGCTTGTGGATGAAAATAAAGAAAACAAAGAATTATATAAAATGTTCCAAAAAAATCATTGTTAATGTCAATAGATCACATGAATCATAAAACAATTTGTGCAAATTTTTTTATTTAAAAAAACTTTCCCCCTCCCCTCCTTTCTTGAAAAAAAAGTATGCATTATTTTTTTATCTGTTGTAATGACATTAATATTATCACAGAATTATTAGACACATGGTGTAAAATGCTGTGGTCTGTAGAGGGTATAAATTATGAGTGCTTAGGAGGTTTAAATTTAAAAATTACGGGGGCGTGTCTGGCCAGCTTTCAAGATGGCCGCGTTTTGAAAGAGCTCCGTGTCAGCCCGGGCTTTAGCAACGTTTTTCATAGCGACTTTGATTGTAAATAGTTTACACAGCATTTATTTCTGAGTGAAACCATAAAACTACAAATTGACTAACAGCTAAACAAGTAAATAGAAAAAGCTAAACTACCAAGCAAAAAGAGGTCCAAACAAGTTTTAACCTGTTTCATGGGAACTAAGTGATCTATGATTCAATAATGTTTTACAGGTAGTTCCCGAGTTAAGGACATCCCACATACGGACAACTCCTAGATATGAACAGAGCTTCCTTGCTCGTTCATGTGCAGGACAGAGGCTTGATGGGGGGGAGGGGAACGGTTCGCATGACTTGCAGAAGAAGTCTTTTGCTGTTCTGCTGTTAAATTTTTTGGTTTGTTTATGATTAAAGCACAGTGAGAATTTTGTACAGTAACTGACACTACGCTGCCTAATAATATGTTGAGACAAACATCTGTCCTAATTGCAGTTATTAAAATATTGTACCTGTTCCGACTTACATACAAATTCGACTTAAGGACAAACCTACAGTTCCTATTTCGTATGCAACCCGGGGAATACCTGTATATAATTATGGTTTGTTTTTTGATTATTTAATCTTCTGGAATGGTAATTTTATTAGAGTTAATGTTTTAAAAATGGTGCAATAAGGCTTTTTGACTCTTTATTTGCTCAGACAATAATAACATTATCTTTAAACCTTTAAAGTACATTTCTGAGAAAATTGTGTTTGGTATAGCTTTGTTTTGGTTTGGCAATGAAAAGAGGCAAATTTTTGGCTAATGCTGGACTAAAGTGTGCTTTCACAACCACTTGCTTGTCAAGGTAAGAAACATTTTGGCAGCCTGCATGAAATCATCACTACCAAAACTAATTTTAGTAAACAACGTGGTGTTGATTGTCTGTGTCTGTTGTCTAAGTCTATTGTCAATGATAACCTTGGTAAACATTTTTTTTGGATTGGGTCATTGGAGGGCAGGACCACCCGTGACACTCAATGCCAAGCCAATGAAAATACTCATACAGTGGTGAACATTTTCATAGTTTACTAACGGTGGT
>NW_027322469.1:0-1742 GCF_032062135.1 Pyxicephalus adspersus | reverse complement strand
AGTGATGGTCTTTTGGCTAACGCAAAACCACAGGCACAGCAAAAGGCATTTTCTTTTCCCATTCAACCATTGTGTTAGGTCAATGTAACATACCTGCCCCCAGTTATGAGGTGCCCAGCTTTTATCCTGATCTCCAATTTCACATCCAAAGTAATATTTGTAGGCAAATCTCACCCTGTTGGTTAGGTTCTTGCGTTGATCACATGGGGTTAATTGGCACAAATGTAGCAAAAATTGTCCAGTTTATTAACACTGCTGCGCCTACTCATCTTTAACTCAAAACAGACTCACTATAGCCCTAGCTGTACTATCCAATAAGATGGTTTCGCACTAGAGACAAGCCCTTGGTCCATCTCGCCTTATATACCTATTTCTGACGTCAGCTCACTGACTTGCCCAGCCGCTGCTGGAACATGCATGCCACCTGTGGACGTGATTCAGCAGAGGTGGCAGCAGGCATAGTGGTAGCTGCAACTGGTATAATGTTCCCATGTAAAAAATACATTACCCAATTACCAACAATTTGAACACCTATAGCATGCCTATAACTTAAAATCTGTACGTGATAGACAAACTTTGAGTTCAGATTTGGATTGAGCACACTCAATATCATATAAATCACATTATTCCCAGTAACAAAATCTTTGTTGTGCAGTGTAGTCAATGGTAAAGAGAGCAGAATCCTACCAATGGGGCAGAGATTACAATAGTAATCGGACAGAATGAAATGTGATTTGCAGCAGCTGCGATAATGTTTTATTACATTGGTATTGCTGAGAAAACAATGATAGCTTTAGGTGATTGAAATTCCAGGACATTTACAGATCTATCTAAACATTTTTTTAAATCCTGTTGTTCTCTGCAGCCCCTGGAAATATGACCATTGTACTCTGCTACACCAGCAACCAGAGAACACAGGGCCATGGCAACCAATGTGTGATAATGGTAGGGGGACATTTGTTCGGATGAGACATGGCTTAGAGTTAGTACACAGGGGGTGCAGGGGGGTACCAGACCCTCCAACACATTCTACTACACACACCCTGCTCTGATCACATGACACTCTATTGGCAGGGATGTTGGAAAGTGTTATAAGACAGGCGGGGGGAGGGAAGATTCTGCACAGGGAACATGTTGCAGATGAAGCTGTGGTGCTCCTGATGACTCCATTACACATATACTCACCCGCTTCGTCTCCTAGCGGCACAGTCACCTGGCACTGGATGGCCGGACGCGGGATATGCAGGCGGTTCCATGGTTCCGAACCCACATTACAGCACCCCATCCTAGAAACGTGCTACAAAATTCAAAGAAACCCGGAAGTCAACGCTAAACTTCCAGGTCATCAATAGCCTCGCCCATGTAAACACACGTGGGTGTGCAGAGCTGATCACATGATCCCATCCAGTGCAAGGACCTGAAAGTGACAGCAACCAGACAACCGGAAGTGGGCAGGGCTTCACTGATCAAACTTCAAACCCGGGAAACTGCACTTGAAAGACAGGAAAAATGGATTATCAGTCTCCACACACAGCAACAAAAGATGTTTCTGTGTGATTTAGTGATTATAAACTGTCAGGTTATTTCTGGGGTGTCATACTTTTTTTGTAGGGCGCACTGGTAGTTATGTAGGGGGATATGGGGGAGACAGGTGATGGGCCGCACTGACATTGCAGGGGGATATGGGGGGCTCAGGGGATGTGAGGGGATTGGGATGTTTTGGTGTTACTGCAGGATGAAAT
>NW_027322468.1:0-1742 GCF_032062135.1 Pyxicephalus adspersus | reverse complement strand
TCAGCAAGCAAATCTATTAACATTGTAACAATTTCCATACCCCTGTTTCTGGGTAAGCAAATTTTTACCAACGGGACACACAAAGGGGTCAGTAAAATTTTTCTTAAGAACAAATATAGCTATTAGGCTTGCTTATTCAATTTCCTGACAGTAGAAAAAAAATCTAATCTTTAACAGTTTGCTGGAATACAGAAAAACTATTGTATAGCACTATACAGGTGTACTCCAGTAAATACAGTATAATACAGATAAGAAAATGGAGTAGGTAAAACATTAATATTATTGTTGAGTTGACTAAGAACATGTATCCAACTTGCTTGACTCTCCCAGGGAGAAGAGGTAGACAAAGGCTTGGGTAAAGATTTGTGATCTATCTATTGCAATAAAAAACAGAAATGGCGATAAAGGGCACCCTTGCCGTGCGCCCTGTCCCAGTGTGATTGGATTTGCCAAAAAACCTAGGGGGCTAATTCTCACTTGTGGGTCTGCATACATTGCTGTCAACAGTTTGTAAAATGGTCCCTGAATCCCATTTTTTTCCAGGGTCTGAAACAGCCAAGGAATATGTACGTTATCAAAAGCTTTCTCAGCATCTATACCAATATTAGCCTAATCAGATGTAGGATGTTGTTTAGCATATTCTACTACTGTTAAAACTCTGCAAATATTTATCACTGCAGATCTTCCCCTAATAAAACCCACCTTGGTGGTTGAAATAATCTCAGGCAGAACATTTGCAAGTCTGTTAGCCAATATAGAAGAAGGCAATTTAGGATCTATATTTATTAATGATATTGGGCGATAAGATGCTGGTTGTCTGGGGTCTTTTCCAGGTTTGGAAGAACTTTTATATGGGGCTCTTTTCCTGTATGATTGATCTTTTCCTCCTGAAAATGACTAACTGATTGCCTGGGTCTGGTATTGAGTCTAGATTAGCAATTTAACTGATCAAAATCAGTTGGAGTTGGAGATGTTCATCTCATGTGTATGGCCAATGCAACTACTTACCTTGCTATGGTGTTTTTGGACTACCAGGCAATAGATGAAATTGCAATTATACCAGCATAGCTACTTTATGCTCCGTCATTATTCTATTATGATTGCATACATTTCAAAGCCAACATGTGTTACATATCTACCTGATCTAGCACTGTCAGCATATAGCTGTCACCTGCAGGGGAAGGATTTTGAACCATCATATCAGGAAGAAAGTGTATTTCATAGCAAAAGGCTTTCCCAATATGAGTGGCACTTGCGTGGGAAAACATTACTTGTAATTGTCAGCACATTTGTGGTCAGGCTAGAAATATATAGACATGGGATGATTGTTATCAAATAAAGCTGATTTTGGTAAAACACGTACATGTATTAAAGTGTAAAAACATTATGCATCCTTTGCTAGACACACCTTGATCAACTAATCCTGGGGAAGATTAGATTGTCCAAAATATATTTTCCTGAGATCCAAACCCATGTATCCAAACCCATTGGATCCAAACCCAATGAGGCACATAGACCTGTGACTTCGGTATCACCCGCAATTTCTAGACACACACAATCACTTTGACAGCTTCAAATGCTTGGAAATACATATTGTGTACTCAGGCCCTAAATCAGTATATCAAAGAGGAACTATACATAAAAAACCTGCAAGGAAGCAGATTGTTTATAATGGAAGGGGCAGGTAATGTCTCTTTTGCAAGAAAGCATACTTATCTGCCTGTTTGTATACCCCTAACTGC
>NW_027322467.1:0-1742 GCF_032062135.1 Pyxicephalus adspersus | reverse complement strand
CTGGTCCTTCTGCAATAAAAATTCTGCCTCATTGCAAATCTGAAATGCAGAACTATAGCACAAGGGCAAATTGTGAGCAAACCTTTTATTCTCAGTAAAAAATATTAAGCAATTGAAGGCAAGGAATGGGTTTGGATCAACTGCAGGGAGATTGAACTGAACTCCTCTCAGTCATTTAATTGGACCAGAAATCGGATTGGAACTTAGTTTGTGTACTGACTGAAGTTTGTACATGTCAGATGATTCTAACCGAAGATGAATGGTTGTGTTTGTCTGACATTTGTACAGGGATCACTCAACATTGTCCGTCACCTTGGTAGATTGATGAATGATTGATCAGAAATGGCCGCTGTGTATTGCAATGGAAGAGAACCCAGCGGGGTGCTGCTCACTCGTCCTCCCCTCTCTCCTTTCTATTGAACAGATTGGTGCTGTGTGTATGGAACTTGTTCATTGGAAACAATCAAAGATCATTTCAAGTGACAATTCTCTCTATTGGATGTCCGTTCGGGTCTTAAGATTTGGAGGCAATAAAAAGGGGATATGGAATGGTGGCTGATTACTGATGGGTAAAATAAAGAGATGAGTAGACGAGTTTGGGTTTTGAGGGCTTTAAATGTTGATGCAACCCTAATATACTAAAAGTGGGAATTCCACAGAGTTAGGCTATGCAAACACTTCAGATGATACGAGTTGCAGACGACAGATGATGAACAAAAGCAATAGAAGTGAAGGGAGGCGAGCACAGTGGAGTGCCACTCGCTCATTCTCCCCCGCTCCATGTACATCACTCAGCTATTCATCCTTCAGTTGTTTGTCGTTGGAAACAATCTTTTATAATTTAGTGTGTGTGTGCCATAGAATGAAAAAAATATGATCAGTTTCCATGAGATTGCCATGTTTTATGGTTCCATTCCAATTTGAACCGCATTTCTTCTTTATTGAAGCTTTGACTCCATCATTGACCAAATTCTGCTTTGGATCTACTATATATAATACAATATATATGTAGCGTAGTATTAATACTATTCTTCTGAGAAACTTTTTTTAGTTTTGGATATAGAAGGGAAGAGTATTTGGTATAAAAAAATCATCTACTAGATTGTAAGCTCTTCGAGGCAGGGTTCTCTCCTCCTGTATCACTGTCTGTATTAGTCTGTCATTTGCAATCCCTATTTAATGTGCAGCGCTGCGTAATATGTTGGCGCTATATAAATCCCGTTTATTAATAGTAATAATAATAGTAATCATAATGATCTGTCAAAGTGACCATGGGAGAGAAAGTCAGAGGGGATCAACCCTTTTAGATCCACCTGGAATCTCCCAAAACTGAGAAATCTACTACTCATTAGTTTGCTCGGCCACCAGAAATCACAACGTTAACTAGAATATAAAATGACAGTTTTAATAAAAATAGAAATGTTGAATTGAAATGGATTTAAAATGATGGCAATCTTCACTGTTCAAATACTTTAGAATATCCATCCTTGTAACATTGGGCTTGTTGTTACCTTTAAAATGAAATACATTAAACTATCTTTTGTAACCCCTGACATGAACTCACCTACCCATCTTCTCTTTCCTATTACTAATTAGTTCAATTTCCCATATCTTTTGTATACCAGGCTCCCTCATTGTTATGGATGGGGTCTTCTTCTCTTCTGGTGTCGTTGTATGTACTTTTATTGTACAGCGCTGTGTAATATGTTGGTGCTTTATAAAGAAAAGATAATGTTACTAAA
>NW_027322466.1:0-1743 GCF_032062135.1 Pyxicephalus adspersus | reverse complement strand
TTGCTAAAACTACTTCTTGAGTGAGATGATTACACATTTTCACAGACCTTACAATGAAGAATCCCTTCCTTATCCGGAGCTTAAAGCATAACTAATCTAAAAACCAAAAAACTACACTTACCTTTATTCCCGCTGGTCCCTCGATGGCGCTGGTCCTTCTGACAATGTGCGCATCCCGCATTGTCCTGTGATTCCTCTTCGTCCTGGCGCAGAGGAACCCTCGGGCAAGATCTTCAGTCTTTTCTTCCAGTCTTCTTTTTTTGTCACGTGATCTCGTACTGCGCAGGTGCGAGATTTGGTGACGAAGCCACAGTAAAGGGGAAAAAAGAGAGACTATCTCACTGCGCATGCATGAGATCAAAATCTCTTTCCCTTAGAAGGAAAAATGCCCCTTTTGGAGCAGCCAGAGCCTTCCGGGATACGTGATGTAGTTATCCCGGGAGGCTCTGCGCTCCCATTAAGTCTTGATTGCCGCAGTGACAGTATAGTGATGCACCTTTTTTTTTTTTTTTAAAAAGGGGTGTTGCATTTTAAAAAACGGGAAAAAAAACATTTTTACTGTATATAAAAGGACTTTCTACCCTTTGATGTAAAGTAAAAATGTTAAGTTTAGCTATGCTTTAAACTTCTTTTCCTCCAGACACAAAGAGTGCCCCCTTGTCCTTTGTAACAATCTTGAAGTGAATAGTTGGGAAGAGAGTTATATGGAGATATATGGACCATTTATATATTTATACAAGGTGATCATATTCCCCCTTATACGTCTCTTCTCAAGGGAGAATAGATTCAGTTCAGCTAATCTCTCCTCATAGCTGAACTCCTCCATTCCTTTTATTAGTTTAGTTTCCCTTCTCTGCACTCTCTCCAATTCCACAATGACTTTTTTGTGAACTGGTGCCCAAAACTGGACTTCATGTTAAAGATGTGGTCTGACCAATGCTTTGTACAGGGGCAGGATTATGTCTCCATCTCTGCAGTCTATACTCTTCAGTATTTTCCCAGGAAATGTTTGAGATGGGTGGGAAGAAGCTGTAGGTGCGTGGCAGTCCCTGCTGGCAGACCGAACTTTTCAGTAACCACTCAAAAACAGCCGGGTGGTTACTAAAAAGTGCCGGGTGGTGCACCCGGCTGGAAGGGGCTGGGGAGAACACTGCCCCTTTTAATTCAATAAATTACTTTGCTAGCTTTTATTATTATTGCTAATATAAAGTCTATGATCCATCACATGTGAAACAATAATTTTTAAAGAGCCTTTAATGTGTGTTCAGTCTATGATTATATTCAATAGCATGTCTTTATACTACCAACACATTCAACAGCACAGCTGCAGCCTCTGACCATTTTCAGTAATATGTAAGTAGCCTCTGACTATTTCCAGTAGTATATATGCAGTCTCTGACCATCAGTTATACCATGTCAGTAGTCTCTGACCATCCTGTACGACATGTTTACAGTCTCTATCACTATTACAATGTCTGCAGTCTCTGGTCGTCCCCTGAACCATTTCTGCGGTCTCTGGACGTCCCCTGTACCATGTCTCCAGTCTTTGGTCATCCCTTGTACCATGTGTAAAGTCTCTGACCATCTCCTGTATTATGTCCGCATTCTCTGACCTTCCCCTGTAACATGTCTGTAGTCTCTAACCATCTCCTGTATTATGTCCGCATTCTCTGACCTTCCCCTGTAACATGTCTGCAGTCTCTAACCATGTCCTGTATTATGTCCGCATTCTCTGACCTTCCC
>NW_027322465.1:0-1743 GCF_032062135.1 Pyxicephalus adspersus | reverse complement strand
TGCCCGATATAGCCTCTGTTAACACAGTGTGCTTGGGTGTGTCTTTATGTGGTTTAAAGTTTATCTGTTTGTCATTACCTTAGTGACCTGGTCTGAAACTCACCTTGCTTGAACTCTGCCAGCCCTGACTTTGGATTGTTACTGACCATTCTGCTTACTGCCTGCCCTGACCTCGGATTGTTCTTGACCTGCATTTGCCTTATCCTCCTGTACTTCACTTTATTGGACTTAACCCTTGCTGTGCTGTATGATTTTGAATAAAGCCTGATTTAAGGGTATCTGGAGTTGGTCGTGGTTTGTGTGCCCAGGCGCATTACAATTATCTGTGGCTTTTTGTCTACATACTTTCTCAGGTATGGGTCCCCCTGAAGAAGATTCCAAATTTTGTAATGAATTTCCAATAATTCCTAATTGTAGAGTGTTCAATTATAATTCTTGTTTTTACCTCGTTTTGGTTGTTTATCAAAAAGCAAATTCAGCCATTTACTATTTCTTGTTCTTTGGTATGCTCTTTTTAGACATTTCTGGCTGTATTCACATGGTAATAGTCTTGCCTTTAGGTCATGCTGCTGCTATTTTGAATTGATCTTCATTTAAACAATTCCTTATAATCCTAAAATACTGGCTAATTGGAATACTATTATTTAAATACCTGAGGTGTGACCTCTGACTAGTTATCATGGTATTTCCTGAAATGGCCTTTCTAAATTGTTTAGTCTGTATCTTAAAGTCTTCATCCTAATAAAACAACAAATCTAAAAAGAAATATGTTGTTTATCCCCATAATGAAAACAAAATTATATTTGTTCCTATCACTAATTATTTAAAAAAAATTGTAACAATTCCCATGATCTATTCTATATATCTATACCAGCCTAAAATACAGTCTAGATATGACAACAATTTGGTATCGCAACTCCAACCCCCCGGTACAGGTTGGCATAAGTTGGCGCACAAGTTGTGCCCATGGCCACCACCTGCACCTGGAGGTAGTATGTAGCCATAGTAGCAGGAGCCATTGAATACAAAGTAATTGTGTGTCAGTATGAATTCCAATAATCCACATCGAAATTAATGATGGGACAGTTTGTATGGCTCTGGGTTCTCAAGGTTTTATCTATCACTTCTAAACCTTTGTTGTGAGAAATGCAATTATATAAGCATTCAACATCAATTGTCACTAAGAGTGTATCAAGATATACTTGGACATCTTCCAAAATGTGTAGAATATGAATAGTGTCTTTAACCTAAGATGGTAAACTTAGCACATCAGGTTTACTGGATCACCCAGCTTCACTCATAAAAAGTGTATTTTCTACAACCTAGGAGAGCTTTAATAAATCAGGCCTCATAGGTCTGCCTGGTGTTTTGTTTTTAAATTTTATGTGTTTTAGGTAGACAATAAAAAGTAGGAGAAATTGGATGTCGCATCTTTAAAAGTAATCTTGTTTCATCTTAGTTCATATTTCTACCTACTCATCAACACAATATTACCACCTTTATCTGATGGCTTAAATATCACATTTCTATCCTGTTGTAATTGTAATAACCACCTGGGCGTTACACTGATGTCTGGATTTTTGTTCCAAAAGCGGTACACTGTTTTTCATAAAATTTTGTTTTTTAAATTGTAGACCTGTAACTTACAGAAATATGTCCGAACAGGGTTCTAGTAGATATCATGAATATAAAAAATGTTTTAAACACACAATCATGTAAAAAAAAAAAATTACTTTTAATAAA
>NW_027322464.1:0-1743 GCF_032062135.1 Pyxicephalus adspersus | reverse complement strand
GAGTCTTCCTTGAGCAGGAAATTTAAAAAAAATTGGAGCATCGTGCATGTTCCTTAAAGGAAACCTGTAATGAGAAACTTGACTTCTCCATTATATTCCGAAAAAGGAGAGTTTCCTGTTTCTCAGGCTGATATTCTGGCTTTATTACGTTCTTAGCTACTTACATGAAACAAGCATAAAATGAAAAACTCTGACTTGCTGCTTTCTCAGTCTTGGTTAATGAAAGGAGACATTGAAGTCAGTCACCCAGTGTTTTTCAAAGATAGCTATTAGTGACAGACCTCATATTTTACCAGGATAAGTGTATGCTAAGCTCAAAAAAACTTAATAGACTGCAAAGTAGCATAAAAGAAAGTGATCTTCAGGAATATATTACTTGGAAAATACATTTTTTTATTTTAATGCATAAAAAAGATGAAGAAGACGAGACCTAAAAATTCTTCACTTTTTTACATTTCTTTTATTTGAGTTCCCAAGCAGTTACTTCGGTGCTCGGGCCACTAAGCTACATGTGCTACGAGTAACAATAAAAGTACTGACATTAATAAACCTCGAATAGAGCTGTTGGATGAGCAAGTTGTATTATGAAAACTCTATCATCCTTTTTTTGTGCACTGAAACGTTTGGTGGGACTTGTGACATCACAGATAGACGTAAACCTAGATTTCTGCTCATTGCTTTGTGATATAATAATAATATTACAATAAATGTAATGATCAATGGATGGTGCTTAGGTAGAGGGAAGCATAGCTTAATCTGCACAACCCTTTTATATAAAGTAAAAATTATCTTCTTTTTTTATCTTTCACCGCAGTGGTAAAGACAGAATAGGAGCGCAGAGGATACCCATGCCACGCATCCCAGGAAGCTCCTGGCTCCTCCTTCTGCGCATGCCTTATATTGCATGGCCAATAGGGCTCTTTTTCCAACAATGGGGGAAAACTGCTTGCGCAGTGAGATTGGTACTTTTTTTCCCCCAATTTACAGCAGGCTTGCGTGTGCGCAATGCCAGATTGAGTGACGTAGCCAGAAGAAGCAAGACAAAAGAAGATGGGACACCCGGCACTTCCCTTGCATTGGGAAGAAGGAGGATTCCAGGAAGGCGCCGGATGCAAATGAGAAAAGCTCAGGAGGGAATAAGGGATCTGTGAAAGTAAAGGTGACATTTTTCAAGTTTAGTTCTACTTTAAAGGTTTAGATTAAAGTTTCAGGTATCTTTATTATTATAAAGATAATAATAATTTAAAAAAATCTGTGTGCCTGGTGGAAGGGACTTTCTTCAACTTTTATATCAAGCATGCGTAGTGTAAAACAGCTCAATCATTAGATTAAAAGCTAATGTGCCTTTGTTCTCTAAATAAATTACAAAGAATTAGCTGAATGCTGCTTTATAGGCAAAATATTCACCAGCTTAAGGACACTTAAAGAAATACCATTCATTACAGTTGTGTTCACTATGCAGTCTGTCTCATAAACAACTTCCAGAGTCATGTCTGTTTATTACTAAGTCCTCAGGATTTTTCAGATCAATTGCATGTTTGAAGTTGTTTGCTCAAAGTATATTTCCTGGTCTTCTATCTACACCTAGATAAATAAAAGATAAAAATAAATACTGAATGACTCTTGGGTGATTACTGTCAAGTTAAAATGTCAACAAGTTTTTTGCCATAGTTTATATTGCTTATTTATATTACAACATCTTGTCCATCATCTAAGAACAAATATGATTGCTAGTTGCACGGA
>NW_027322463.1:0-1743 GCF_032062135.1 Pyxicephalus adspersus | reverse complement strand
TTTTGAGGCCACGCCGCGGGATGAATTCTGCTGCGCCGCAGGACGCTTGGATTTGGAAGCCGGACCCATGTAATTCGCTGCCCAGTGCCACAGCAGATCGCTAGGAACCCAAAAAGATGTCGGTCGTCCGTAGGGATAGCTACGTTTCTCGCTCTAAGCCCAGAGCCGAGCGGAGCCTAGCACGGAAACATCCGGTAGTCAGGCCACGCGCATGCGCCCCTCCTAGAGTAAGTTTTTACAGTAAGAGGTTGGTAATTTATAACATCTGACTGTAAATTCAGACATTGATTTATAGTTCTGTACTACAGCAACTAGGCTTTCTTTTCTCTTATTTTACAAAATAATAAATACTCAACTGTAATGTTTTTGAATATTAGCAGTATCATTGGCTACTAAATTTATGGAGCCCAACCGTGCAAGGCATGGAGAGCATACAGACCCTAAAGAACTACCAGTTGTCCTGCTAGAACCCAGAAATTGTGAAAGACCAAAAAATACCTTAAAAACACTTAATATTAAACCTTAAGTGCTTCTAGAGTTTCTGAGCAGAAAAGAGTGAACCTGTTCTGAATGCCATTGAGCATTGCCATTTTTTAAGTCTGAAATAGCATAATATTAAAACCTACAACCTCAAAAGATTAAATATCTTAACCAACTGGCTGTTAAGCCCGAGCATGCACGGGGTAAAAACTTTTGCAATTTTCGTTAACCCCGAGTTTTTCTCACCAGGTGGTTAAATGTAAACAAATGTTATATTGCAATCCGATTGTCATACAGAAATCTAGACATCAGTGTAACGCCCAGGAGGTTAAAAATGGTCTTCTGTACACGTTTGTTTACACATGGGGATGGGGACCCCTGATCATCAAGCAAAGTATAAGTAGTATAAAAAGTATAAAACAATCCGTGGAAACACAACCAACAGCACAACACAAATATATGCATAAGGTTGCCTCTGTATTTAAAATATAATACAATAAGCCTGCTGTTAGCTTCCTTGTTCCAGGACCTTGATCTAGTGAATGCATGGAGGGAGCACAATCTATCTACCAGGGATTACATATTTTACTCCTCTCCACACAAACAATACTCACGTAAAGATCATGCATTCCTCCATTCGTCACTCGTTCCTTCCCTCACTTCGGTACGCATCTTCCCCACCTCATAGTCAGATCACGATCCCGTACTTTTCCGCCTAAGAGACCTAGGCTCCAAAAACCCTAAAGCACACCCACTTAAAAGAATACTTTAGATTTATTGACCCACTAGATACTTCACCTTCTACTAATTGGGAGGCCCATAAGGCTCATATTAGGGGCAAATTTAAAACCCTGGGTACCAAACTTAAAAAACAAGCCACATTCCTCATTGACCAAAAACAACAACTATCCAAGTTACAACTACAACAAAAGCAGAATCCTCACATAGATATAGGTGACCAAACTGGAGTAATATAAATAAATATATATTTATTTATTTATATATGTATATATGTGGTTCCTATCCTCAAAAAGTCATTACCAGGTAACTACAGACCGGTTAGTTTAACGACCATAGTTGGAAAGGTCTTAGAGAGTTTAATAAAGAACCACATAAAGGAGTTTCTGCTAAAAACAATAATATAAGTGATATAGTCAGCATGGCTTCAAGAAAGAGACAAGTTGTCAAACAAATTTACTCTCTTTTTATGAGGAAGTAAGTAAACCGGTAGACAGTGGAGTAGCAGTTGATATAGTGTACTTA
>NW_027322462.1:0-1745 GCF_032062135.1 Pyxicephalus adspersus | reverse complement strand
AGGTGGCCTATTGGATTGAAATCTGGTGACTGAGGAAGCCATTTGTGTACATTTTACTCAATGTCTTGTTTAGGAAACAGTTTAAGATGATTTCAATTTTATGACATTAATTTAAGAAAATTTTCATGTAACAACCATTTTCTACTAAATATCATAATTTTATGATTTCTTGAAATTGGCATAAATTCCAACTTGGGAATTTGGGGACTGGCGCCTGGCAGGCACATTACAACACGTTAACAAACTACCCACCACCATGGAGGATCTGTATAAACAAATCTGGCTTCTGATGGATGCTGTAAATCAACTGATCAACAGCGTGTAGTGTGCTGTGGTGGCCCCTTCTGTGGAACCCAAGATTTCCTTGCCATAGAAATTTTAGGTGAACAACACAAGTTTGATTATTTCATAAATGCTTGCAAGCTATTTGTCTGGCTGTGGCCACTTTCAGCTGGCACAGAGTCTCATTGAGTGGGCCTAGTCATACCACAAAGTCCATAGGGCTCTGTTTGTATTGCAGAGAATCTGGTCACTTGGGTCCTGATTTATTAAAGCTCTCCAAGGCTGGAGAGAATACACTTTCACCAGTGAAACTGGGTGATCCAACATACCTGGGATGGATCTTGTCTGGGATTGAAAGCATTTGCTAGAAAATAGCAAATGACATCTAGAAATCTATTCCAGGTTTGCTGGACCACCCAGCTTTACTGGTGAAAGTATATTCTCTCCAGCCTTGGAGAGCTTTAATAAATCAGGCCCTTGGTGTAATCCTGTCCTCAGAAGAAGTCTCAGATACTTCAGTGCCTAGGTGGGTCTGTAGAACCCCACTTATGCAAGCAGCAATTTTTTTTAAACCTTGCCTTATCCTATTACATGTGATTGCCTGGGATTCTTTGGTAGACCATTGCAGGGCATTACTGGATAGGGGAGCTCCTAAAATTTTCATGGATATATCTCTGGCCTCCTCTCTTGAAGACATTCAGGTCTTCTTGAAACTCTTACTATATTAAATATATCCACAGCTCACAATATATTAGCTAAGTTGTCACTGGAAACAATGCCTCCTACATTGCTGGCCAGTGGGAAGGCTGTCACCTTTACTGATATCGTTGAAAAAATATCGTTGTCAGTGCTAACTGACCTGAGAGGCATAAACTGCTCATTGCTCAAAGAACTCCTAGCAACCTCTGGAGGAATCCTGGCTGAGAATCACTGCTCTAACCTAAAATAAAGCGATATTATTTTATGTTGATTGCTGTCTGAAAACACATACACTACTCCCACATTGGCTGATGCTTGTGTGTGTAATAAACCAAAAAGAAATTAAAAAATCAGTTGCTGTGTAATGTATTTTTGAATAAATCTATTATAATAAGAAGAAGAATAAATCTAGGACAATTCCTCCTCTCTTGCCAAAATAGCATCATATGCCACATCCCCATTAATAATGAATATGATAGATACAAATGCAACTACATGATTTTTAGACTTTAAAGGCATTCAACTAGGCACAGTATACACCATTAGTGAATAGAATGCTAAACAATAATTTATTAAATACTGAATTAAATTAAATTGTAATTTTAGTTCAGTATTTAATAAATTATTGTTTAAAATTCTATTCACTAATGGTGTATACTGTGCCTAATGGAATGCCTTTAAAGTCCCAAAATCATGTAGTTGCATTTGTATCTATCATATTCATACTGTTTTATGTAATATAAATTTGCAATTAATTCTATAGG
>NW_027322461.1:0-1745 GCF_032062135.1 Pyxicephalus adspersus | reverse complement strand
CAAACACTTTGCCTCATTGTTGGCGGTTGTGTGGCCCAATAGGTTCACTGAGCCATGTGTTTTGGCTTTGTAAAAGTATTAGGGGCGTTTGGACAGAGATTTTTAAATTGCTATCTGATGTGACTGGTGTGATAGTACAACCAAATCCTTTTCTGGCTCTACTCAATTTGGGGATTGAGCAATATCCCATCAGATTTAGGCCCATTGTAACACATTGTTTATGTGCAACTAGACAGGCTATTGCATCTTTTTGGAAAAGTACTGATGTCCCGAATGTATCTGATATATTATGTAGGTTTATTATGCAAGTTTTGTATGAAAATGTTTTTGCTTATACTGCAGACCGAACAGTAAAATGTTATGCTTATTGGTCCCCATTGTTTGCCCATCCTTAATGTACAGTACAAGTCTATGGACTTATGTTTGATTTTTTTTAATATGACCTCTAGTTTTTCTTTTTTCATGATTATACTGGATAACTGAGTTTTTCTGTTTTATTTTTGGCACTTTTGTTGGATTGATTGTTCAATTTGTTTTGATTGTTATTTCTTATTCACTCTTTTTTTGTATTTTAATTGTCTGTAAAAAATAATGCAAAATTTCAATAAAAATTATCTTTCAATATCTTTCAATAAAAAAATCTTTTACTACTTTATACATAGGATTGTTTCTCTTTTAAATATGTTATTCTTACCTAAAAGCAAAATACCTAATTTCAGATGCTATCACAGTTATCTCCCCTTGCCAATAATTTGCAGGGTCACAGGCTGCCCTTGCTGCTTTTCGATAAGTGCCCTTGCTGTATGCAGGAACAGTCTTCCATTTGGATTATGTCCCCTCCTTGCTCTCTGGTCCTCATAGTTTTGTTCAGTTGTGTGCTTAGTGCTATGATTCTGTTGACAGTGAGAATTACACATGTAGAGATTATCTAGGTGTTGATTCTGTGTTAAAATTGTGAAACGGCCTTGTTTCAGGTAAAAGCAGAACATTCTTATATGGTAAACTGTGACTAGGAGTCATATCTCCATTGATCTAATGAGGGGAATTGATTACCTCTAACCCTCCGGCAAATAACAATTACACAAAGGATTTCCTTGACAGCCGACAACTAATTAAGATTTCAAATACCAAGATCAGTGCTTATTGCGGTATGATAGTATAAGTGTGTAATTAACACACACAAGTCATTAATAATCATTTCAGTAACTGGATAATGACTAAAGAGAGCAAAACAGCCAGCACTTGTACTACACATAGTATATAAGGTGTAGCAAATAAATGCATGAGATTTCAATTTTAAAGTCTTCAAATAAATTATCTGCAGCTATGGGGTATACTATATCTATCAACAGACCCAACATACATTTTAATAATTCAATAACAGCATATCTTTTAATTTATCAATGTGTAATGGTTGCTATAACACAAGTTTACATTTCAAATGTTTTTACATTGCTGTCTATTAAAAAAATATGGTATCTACCAAGGAAAAGTGTATTTTGAATAGGTAAGAAGAAGTGGTTTGCCATTTTGGAATGTAGAGTAGCAGCATTTTCATTTGGCAGGAAAGGAAAACTTTGGGACATTACAAACCTTTCAGAAATAGGTATATATTTCAAAATGTAAGGATGGAAGAGTGGCCACAAAAAAGGATCACAAATGTTCTTCACCCTCCCCATCGCACTTACTGCTAATAATAAAATATAAAATAATAGAGACATTGAAATGGAAACATTGTTATACAA
>NW_027322460.1:0-1745 GCF_032062135.1 Pyxicephalus adspersus | reverse complement strand
CATAAAGGCATAATGCCGCATACACAGGGATAATGCCGCACATACAGTGATAATGCCGCAAACATGGGATAATACTGCACATACGTGGATAATGCAGCACACACAGGCATAATGCTGCACACACGGGGATAATGCTGCACATTAGGGATAATGGTGCACACACAGGGATAATGTCGCACATCCATGGATAAAGTTGCATATAAAGGGATAATGCCGCATATACGGAGATAATGCCGCACATCCATGGATAATGCCGCACATATAGGGATAATGACACACAAACGGGTATAATGTTGCACATCAGGGATAATGCCGCATACACGGGGAAAATGCCGCACATATAGGGATAATGTGGCACATACAGGGATAATGCCACACACATGGGATAATGCCGCACATAAAGGCATAATGACATATACACGGGGATAATGCCGCACATACAGGGATATTGCCGCACATAAAGGCATAATGCCGCATACACAGGGATAATGCCGCATATACAGGGATAATGCCGCACATAAAGGCATAATGCCGCATACACAGGGATAATGCCGCATATACAGGGATAATGTCGTACATAAAGGGATAATGTCGCACATAAAGGCATAATGCCGCATACACAGGGATAATGCCGCACATAAAGGCATAATGCCGCATACACGGGGATAATGCCGCACATAAAGGGATAATGCCGCACATACAGGAATGATGCTGCACATAAAGTGATAATGCGGTACACACAGGGATAATGTGCATGAAAAGGCTGCAATTCAAGCATTCTCACATTTTGCTGCCCACCAATGCACCAGTGTAAAGGGAGCATCTCCATTGACCACCAAGCTGGAGCATCTCGGGCATGTGTAGAAGGAGCTTTTTTGCGCAAAGAGAAAAATTTGTTGATCTCACATGCGCAGTGAGATCGGCAATTTTTTTTTCATCTTATGTCACCCAATCTCGCACCTGGGTCAGGTGACGTAAGATGAGTAACCCGGAAGAGAAGAAAAAAAATGGTGGTGCCTGGAGCCAGGACGACGCGAGACCCAATGCAGGACACCCCTGCAGGATTGAAGTTAGTGTATTATTTTTTTTTTTGTGTTTAGTTCCTCTTTAAACAACAAATAGGAATGGGTTCATGTAGGATTTTACTTTGATCAATCATCCCTAGTAAAAGTCAAGCTTTTTGTAGGCTCATCTGAGCTTTCTTGCTAATGAATTGAAGTAAAATATAGCATGCAGTTTCAGCTTCAATTACCAGGATACCCCGCAATCCCAGCTTCCCCTGCAC
The DNA here is from genome assembly GCF_032062135.1 of Pyxicephalus adspersus. Classification (NCBI taxonomy): domain Eukaryota; kingdom Metazoa; phylum Chordata; class Amphibia; order Anura; family Pyxicephalidae; genus Pyxicephalus; species Pyxicephalus adspersus. The sequence continues at coordinate 460 of NW_027322460.1, read as the reverse complement.
GTGCCAGGAATGAATGAACTCCTACATGTCTGCTTGGTTATATCAATCTGGCCCAGCCAATTAGGATGGAGGGAGTCCTGAACTGGAATGGGGACAGTTGGGTATCACAGGTTTAGTGTCACTTTAAGGATCAGGTCATGGGTTTGGTCAAGATCTGATGCTTGTCCGAAATTACTTTTTTTTTTTTCAGATTCTTGAACATCCTGTCCAGAGCTGTAGAGTGGGAAAGAGTAAGAAATTGTTTTAGATATCATGCTTCTGTTAGGTTGAGGAAGGGAAAGAACATTCTAAAGTTTGTAATGTAAGCTCTTAAGGCAGGGTTCTCTCCTCCTCCTCCTCTGTCCCTGTCTGTATCTGTCTGTCATTTGCAAACCCTATTTAATGTACAGCCCTGTGTAATATGTTGGCGCTTAAAAATCTTATTAATAATAATAAAAATAATAGTAAAGTAGTAGTAATG
>NW_027322459.1:0-1746 GCF_032062135.1 Pyxicephalus adspersus | reverse complement strand
GATACCATTTCTCTATTTAATATTTAATTGTACAGTTTAAGAGCTCTGCAGCGTATTGTTACATAACAGCATCATATAATTATAAGGAGTGGATTTAATATGATATATTGCATTGTGTTATATGTTTTAGCAGACAAACCAGTTTATAAGTGTGTATTTTTTATGCTTTTACCTTTGTAAGGTAACTTGTTGTAAATAGTAGTATGTTTCCTTCTTCCTTTTGCCACCCCCTTTCTTTCTATTAAATTTGCCCCAGTTCAGTGTTTACATCTCAAGGAGTTCTTTGTATCCTACCTAACGTAACCAGGCCCAGTTCCAGATGCTGCACCCCAAGTTAAACTTCATTCTTTAAAAAGTTTACATATAACTGTTATGCTATAAATTGGCAACTGGAGAAATAGGAATGAGGCACATCTGCTCCCCTTCTTATTACATTATTTCCATTTAAAGGAGCTGTTGATAGAAATAACTGCCTGACCAAGTTTACTTAGTTAGTTATACATTTTTCAACCCCCTGTGATTACATCCTGGGCTTTCAGAATTTTGGATATACAATTTTTTGAATTTCTGTAATATAAAGTAAACTATAATACATACATAGGTAAAGCCAACCCAGGGTTAACATTCAGTTTGTAATCAGTGCTGAAGGAAAACTGAAATCTGATTGGTTGATACAGGAATCTGTGTTTAACATAAAATATTCTAGACAAAGACCAAAACACTTAGGTGTTGTTTTATTTTAGGGGTCGGTTTGACTTTTAACCTAGAACTTGAGAGTAAACATTTGTTCATGATGCTCCTAATGGTGCCACACTGACACCAGGGAAAGCTGCTCTTTTATCCAAAGAAATACATTACTTGGAGTTTACAGTCATATAACCTTTTCTAACATCTTACACTAAATAAATCTTCCAGGCTATAATTACAGGACTAAAGAGTGCCTATTTTCTCATCCCTGCCTCTCAACCTTTATATGGTTCCACATATCCCCTGAGGAAGCCCTTCAAGTGACGGGGTGTCGTGTGTCGGGATTAGAGAACTAAGTAGCTCTTCCCAGTTTCTTTTATTCATACAAATCAGCGGTCACCAACTGGTGGTCCGCGGGTCTGAGCCCCGAGCAGGGTCAGGAGAAGAACCCCACCTGGGGGACACATTGGCCAGAGCCACGAACCTCGTGCCCCGTACAGATCTCAGGCTCAGGGAAGTGGGTGGGTTTAGTCTCTGGCTCAGACCTGCTATGGGAGAGTGAGCAGGTTCTGGAATCATGACGTCACTATTGGGGATGTTTCTTCCCTTTTGCACGGTCCAGAGCCGGTAAATTTAGTGGTCTGTGGGTCTGAAAAGGTTGGCGACCACTGATATAAATCATTCTAAGAAGCAGTGAGATGTCTAGTACAGGCAACTTATAATTATGACAATGATGTCTGGTTGAGATCAATCCTTACACTTGAGTGTTCCTTATAATTACATTCACAGATTTGTTGCGAATATATACTATTGTAATTAATTTATATGTTTTGATAAAATTGTTTCTGACTGCCACACAAAAAAAGACATTCTCTTCTTTTTAGTTTATTTCATTTGTTGATGATGAACAGTCCGCTGTCACAGTACTTGAATAACACACGAAGCAATGCTAACTCTATACATGGTTATATGGCAATGATGATTTTTTTCTCAAGGTCTTAGGAAAATTTCTAAGATTGTACACTGAATCTGCTATGTAAAGAATACTCATAGGTTGCC
>NW_027322458.1:0-1746 GCF_032062135.1 Pyxicephalus adspersus | reverse complement strand
AAAATATATTTATATTATGGAAGTTTTATTCTAAAGCAGTGTTTCTCAAACAGCATTCCATGGAACAGTAGAGTTCTTCCAAAGGTTGCTAGGGGGTCCTTGAGCAATGGGTAATTTGTGGTCAGTTTAAGTGACGCCAATGATCTTTTTGGCTATCTGTAAGGTTAACATTCTTCCCACAGGCCAGCAATGTAGGAGGAATTCTTCCCACTGACCACCACACTAATGCACTGTGGGCTGTGGATATAGTAATTAAAGAAGGGGTTACCTGAAGACCTGAAATTTATTTTAAGGGTTCCCCATGTTAAACGTTCTGAAGTTGAAGTTTTAATGTTCAGCTATTACCTCCAAAGGTTAGACTTATTACTTCCCTCTTCTTCTGGTAGTGCCACTGAACACCCCTACGTTCCATTGGCATTGATAAGACAGGATAACCAGAACTTGCAGGTGTTTCAGCCCACTGGTTCCCCTTCTGCACTTCACTGGTTCCTCCAACTAACCTCCATGTCACTCCTGTGTCCTGCAATGATGTTATTGTCAGAAGGAGGAACCAGGGAGAGTTCTGTGTGATTCCAGGGGATGGACTCTTCCCAATGTGTTGGTTTCCTAGTGGACGTCTGGGACAGGTTTTACTGGACAGTGACTGAGTAATGTCAGATGTTGCTGGCAGCAGAAGAGGAAAACATTCTGTCTTTTACAGCTTAGTTTAAGACTTTTTATCAGTGACAGGGTCACATCAACCCCTAGAAACCCCTAAAGGAACCCTAGTGTTCCACAGAACCCTAGTTGGGAAACTCTTCTTTGAAGGAACCCTGGTGGAGAATGGTTTCACTATACGATATATGCAGTTAGCACTATACAAGTTTCTTACGTGCCACCCTTTGATTACATTTCATTTTGGTACTGGGGTGTTGCTTTTCCTTACCATACGGCTGAGCTCCAACACCTGGTACTACGTTGTCATATTTTATATTTCTTTAATGGCTAGCAGAGGTCTTGTTATGGGACATGAGGGTGGCAGTTGGTACAGTTAAGTAGTATGGTCAAGAAAGACAAGGAATGTTTTTTTTTTTGTTTAAAGGTGAATTTATTCCCCAAAAAAGTGGAACAGAAAATATTTTTTGCTAATAAAGGTAAAGCAGTAACTACATCTCTGTCTTCCATCTCTTTTACTCAGAACTTTAAAGTGAAGTCTGCATTCACATTGACATTACTAGGGCTGGTGCCAGTGAGGCAGCTCATGGTGTCACACTACCCCCTAAGAAGAGCAATACTTGTAGTTCTCTGTGCTAGATAGTGGGTGAAGAATTCTTCTTTATTTAATCAGTATCTGACGATGGTTAGCATGACACAAAGGACCACAATAAAGGGTTTGACCACCCATTTCTTGCCTTGCGGAACCTACAAGAAGATTGTCCCATTCCTTTTCTTTAATGAGCCAGAGAAGTGATGAAAAAGTCAGCAGTGGAAGCTCTCTATCGAGTTCCCTCGAGCTCACAGAAGAAAATGCTTTATGTTTAATGGATGCACACGTCAGGATGGTATTTGCTAAACATTGAAGGCTTGGGTAGTCATGGAGGATGGCACAGAACAAGTTCCAGCAGGCCCTCCACGCTTTGATGGTCACAACACAAACAGAAAACTCTATTTGTTTATCTAAGGCCTCACTTTACATTCAATCCACTCATTGGATTCACCCAGTGCCTCTACCTATACTAGGGTGTAATTATTTGTCATAGATGATAT
>NW_027322457.1:0-1746 GCF_032062135.1 Pyxicephalus adspersus | reverse complement strand
ATCGAAACACAAAGCTGTCTGAACTGCCCAATACATCTTGAAGTGATGCATTTTTTTCTGGACCATGTTTAGAGATATTAGAAAATAACAACACAAATCTGTCATGTTGTTTAGCCCTTGGGTCCCATGGTAAGGCAGGTTTTAGTTTGTTTGCACAAAAAATTAAACATTACATTTTTACATGATAAAGAGAAAAAAGATAACCGTTTTAAAAAGATAAGGACTTGTTCACTACAAAATATTTTTGGGCCCCTGAAACCTCCCTATGCGCACATGTGTCATCCCTGTACCGCTTCTTAGAAATTTCTAATGTTGGGTACACTGGGAGGAAACAAAGGCTTACATGCAGCCATGGTTTATTTGGTCACTTGTGTTCTGATAAAGCTTTACATCAACCCACCTGTTACGGTGCATGCACCCCTCCTTCCCTCTGCAGGGATCCATGCAAAGAGGTAGGTTCTTCATGTTATTATGACAGTGAATGAATTGGTGAGTACTTTAATATATGGAATATACAAATGGATTATTACTTTGGTCCCCGCAAAACTTTTTGAACATACTGATTTTTTTAATTATTTCTTAATATTACTTAACTATCCTCCCCTGATGTTTTTTTATTCCTCCTCAGATCTTCTCATTGTCTGCACAGCATACTTTTAAATGAACTGCCCCCACTTGATGTTTAGAGTAGTTAGGAAAAGGCAAAATAGGTTGTAAGCACATCCAAACTGACTAATTTCCATTTACTTTTCATTTTAATAGATTATGAGTCTTAACGTCAAAGGAAGCAGATGAAGATCCACAAAACTTGGCATTAAAAAAAACTTAGTGGTGATTGGGGAGGATTCTTCTTGAACTGGTGTAAAGTGGAAGAAAAGCCCTCTAAAGCTGCGCACACACATGCAATAATTATCCTTGGAAACAAGCGACTAACGACCGTTCATCCGATAATCGTTAACAAAAAAAGTGCAAAACGACGCCAATGAACGAGGATTGTCACTGGAAACGAACGACCATCCCGGTGGATCTGATTGGGCGCCGTTAGCTTGCAATCTATTGTGTGACAGTTGTTCAGTGATTGTGGATGGTTCTGCAGTACACTTTCTACTGCCAAACCACTATCATTTACTTGAATTGCATCTGACAGGATGTCTGACACAGCTGAAAACTTAGGAAAAATTTGGCCCACAAGGCTGCAGTTGGAGCGTAGGCATAAAGGAAGCAGTAAGTGGAGTAGTAGAACAGAAAAATACAGCTCAAAAGTATCCACAGTAGAGATCCATTCCAGATAAGTACATCAAGAAGTTCATCAGAGTAATAGGGGAGTTGGATCATTCATGGATTTTCATTAAGCATAGGAAGTCTTTTTCTTTTGAATGGGCTTTCTTAATATCTGTCCTACTCCCAGCTTTTCGTGAGTGGAATATACCAGACCCCAACATCCACCCAGTATACAAAAAATGGAGTAGTCTACAGTATCTCTCATATTGTATGGTGCACAGTGGAGTTGTAAGCAGTACGAAACATTTAATACAATGAAACAGTGGTTGGCAACATACAGAATGGAGTGTATATAGAGTACAAATTGGGAGGGCGAAGACTATGTAACAAACTGTAAAGCACACATAATACAGTGTCCAGAGTAGTGTTCAGCAATATATAACGTTCAATACAGTGAGTTGCCTCAAGTAGAGTATACATGGAGGAGCAGCAAAGCTTTGAAGTACATTGCCTATTACACACTGC
>NW_027322456.1:0-1747 GCF_032062135.1 Pyxicephalus adspersus | reverse complement strand
GTAAGGTTACTCACTGCCTGATCTGGCCCATCGCCACCGAGAACCCGAAATCCAAAGCCAGATTCTTGTTTTCGTAGGAAAACGTCCAAGTCCTTTGTATTGGGAGCTACAAATAAAAAAAAACAAAACCAAAAACACATCAATGAAAAAGATTAGCCAGATTACAGGAAAACTGTGACTGTAGACTATAAACGATTAGGCAAAGTTGCCCTTATGTCCAGCTAGGTAACATTGCCACAGCAGTAACAAGGAGCCCACAAATACCTACAGGCGATACTAGAGGAAGGGGGTGTGAATGCTCTGACTTGCAACCCAAGTAACCATTTTTTAGGGAACCGAGATACATTAAAAACTGCCTTATGATTCCAGTAAAATGCCAATTTTCTCAAAATACTATGCTTAACACAGTGATAAACTATAAGATTAATATCATGGTCAGTTACATTATTGCAATTATTATTGCAATTTGTGTATTATTAATAAACAGGATCTATATAGCGCCACCATATTAAGCAGCGTCGTACATTAAATAGGAGTTGCAAATGACAGACGAATACAGACAGTGATACAAGAGGAGACAACCCTGCCCCGAATGGCTCACAATCTAGTAGAGTGTAGAAAAAAAAGAAGCAAACTAGTGAGAAATTCTCTTGATTGAAGTTCTATACAACATTTTGATATATGCTAAATAGTGACCCAAGTAAAAGAATAAGGAAAAAAGTGTCTATTATGTTACAGAAAAAAATATGTGGGCCCTCACCTTCATTTAAAATTCACATTACCTTGCTTTGTACAAGAAGAATATTAGTCTACACTGCCCTTTATCCAAAGTCTTTACTAACAAGTGGGAACTGAAAAGGGTGGCTTCAGATCACATAAATTACCACTAGTATATATGCATATTAGCATTATTATGGCTACATTGCAGCCTTACTGCTTTTGAAAAAAACAAAACACTGATTACTTATAAAACACAGCAATGCATTAAACAATTGTGCATTGCTACAAGGTATTCACAAGCTACACACCATGGCCTAAAAGTTGTAGCTATCAAAATTAAACATTGTTTTTGACTTTGTCCCTTTTTCTCCCTGTAACTGAAAACTTTAGATTTTTAATAAATCATTATACTGCATAAAAATCACGTATGTCCTGTAAACCATGCAGAAAATGTAGGCACATTTTCTGCATGGTTTACAGGAGTCAAAAAGTTAACAAACACATACAGATGCTTCTAAATTTTAGTCTAGCCATCTGGGCATCAATAAAAGGGTAAAAAAAAACTCATTAAAACTAGGAGATGACAGTGAACTCTTTCATAGATTTTTTTATTATTAAAACAGAAAAAGACAGTGCACCTTCATTTAAATGTCATACAGTTAAAATAATGTATAAATCAGAAAGCAATTTGTTTCAAAGTGGAAAATTCTGTAACAGTTGAAAAGCTGGAATAAAGTAATAGTTATTACATTTTCTACTCGATCTGTAGTTATTTATATAATTGTACAGAAAGTCTTTAGAACATCCCCAGATGATATTTTTTTCTGGTGTTCTCCCTGATATTTTAAAGTTCTGTCACATGTACTTTTTACTATAATTTTTCACTTAAAGGTAAACTTAAAATATTATTTTTATAATAATACCCTTGTATATTTTTTGTATGCACATGTTTAGTGACTACACAATTAATACTTAATAGCAGCAGAGACCTGCTGCAAAACAGTTTTATAGCAGTTTCATTTTTTTA
>NW_027322455.1:0-1747 GCF_032062135.1 Pyxicephalus adspersus | reverse complement strand
TTTTTTTTTTTTTTTTTTAAGCATTTTTAAAGTTACCAGAGATGGCTGAGATTTCCCAATAAATTTGAGGTTGGAATACTCGTAAACACTTTAAACAGGCAAAATATTTATAGTCCATAAACTTTCAAAAATTTGTAGTTGCTGTTTTTTTTTTTTTTAGATTTTGTTAGACATGACTGTAAATAACATTAATAATTTGCCATTTCAGCTACAGTATATTATTCTCTCACCTATGTGAATGTATTACAATGGCAATCAAAAGGGAAAATGCACACAAAATAGCCGAATGCATACACATACTGCAGTTAGTTAGAATGATCAACGCTACTACTTGATCATTGAGTGATCATAACATACTTTGGCTACGTACAAAATGTTTTCTGTGTGACGCCTTACTAAATAAACCCTCAGTTAATCATAATCAACACTAATTAACTTACTCCCCCTTCTGCCTTTATTTTGTTTTTCTTCATCATTAAAAAATTTACTGTATGTTTTTACTTGCTTTGTTTGTATCCATTTTCAGTGTTGCATATCAAGAATATAGTGAAAACTATATTATAAAAAAACTTAAGTAAGTAATGAGAGTTATTTGCAAAACAGGCCCATAGTGGAAATTCAAAAATTGCACTAGTCCACATTTGCTGAAATGCTTAACTAGGGTCTAATCTGTTCTTATATTATTAAAAATAAATAAAAAAACATAGGCATTAAGTCTTTAGGATGTACTGTTGGAGTATTTTCTTTACTGCTTTTGTTATACACATTGTGGTCACAGCATCCAGAAATACATGTGGTGTTGTATTAAAGTGCTGCTTTAACCACATCAAACCTTTCATTAAATGCACCAGAGCAACCTCTGATTGTTGTTTATTGTTACACAATGCCTGTTGCAGCTTTATTCTTTATAAAAAGGTGGGGAAATGTATTATTAATCCATAAATTATGCACTATTGAACAGTTAAGAGTAACTGAATGTGCACATGCACAAGTCCAGAAAGCAGTGTCAGCATCTAGGGAAGCCATAAGGAGGCAATGATTCTCAAAAATGAATGTGTTGCCTTCATGTCCTTCAGATATCATCTGATAATATTTGTTATTAAGGGTGCCCACACTCAGTAAAATTACAATATCCTATCACCAATTACCAAACTAGATCTACTCATAACAAAAACGTTTAGAAAATAAAAATTATTCTGTGTGAATTACACAAAAAGGTCACTATGCTTTTCTTAAAATTAAAGAGTTTGTAGGATATGCGGAATAGTAAAGAAGGGGATTGTAAATAAGTTTACCTTACTGGTGTCTGAGGAGGCATCAGAAGAGCTTCACTTGTATTTTTCTTAGGCGTTCGTTCCTGCTCCAAACTAGACAAAAATTAATAAAAGGTCAGTAGTACATTTGTTGAAGGATAGGCACTACAATGATTACCCTAACTCTAAACACTTCTCCTACGGTGATTATAAAAAGAAAGGGGAAGCTCTTTGAATTCCAATGTTTGAGATTATATATATATATATATATATATATATATATATACATATATATACATATATATATATATATATATATATACACATACATATAATTTTTTTATATCTAACTTCTAGTGTAAAAAACATAACTGATTCCACAGAGTCATTATTTGCCAAATATGTCTCTGCCATTCTGTTGAAGGATTTGCTGGTGTGCTTGGGATCACTGTTCTTTAGAATGATGGACTTATTTCATTCTGTTTGACAAATAA
>NW_027322454.1:0-1747 GCF_032062135.1 Pyxicephalus adspersus | reverse complement strand
TCTACATTTTCCAACTGTGACTGCTCCTGCGGTTTTAGGATTCCGATGGACAGTCTCTTCTAGTAAAGGAGAAGGTTCCCTACCTTTGACGCTTTTAGTTGTGGAATGTGTAATCCAATGTCCCAGCATTTAGGTGTATAATTACTCAATAGTAGTAAACAAGTCATATAAAGCACCAAAAATGGCTATAAATCATAAAAATTAAAGTTATTTGTAAGGTCCAAATGAAAGGTGCAAATGCCCACTCAGGAGGCTAGTTGTGCAGTCCCAGCACATGATTGCCTCCACGACATCTGTGCACAAAGGATGGTGTCTGGGGAGGGACTGACAGAGAACCAGAAGCCCACAGGAGTAGGTCACTTGAGTCACTGAGGACAACGGGACATTATACAGTCTATGGTCAAGAACCAGGTAATCCACAGATTTCAAATTACAACACAGTCTTGCAGGGGCGAGTCCAGGAAACAGAGCCAGGGGTCATACATTGGTAATCAGTCCACTAAGCAAGATTTCTAGGGATAAAACATAGCAAAGTCAGGGGTCACAGGCAAAAAGGAAATTCAACAGATAGTCGCAACACTAGCAGGTCAGCAAAGCAAAATGCTACAACAGGCAACTGATGTCTGGGTCTTTAGAAGCTCTAAAGGACCCCGACCAATAGCCTCCTTCGCTACTGAAAATGCCTCCCCCATATGGAATAAACACTGACTTCCTGCATGGAATCACCAGCCAGATTTCATTTTAATATTTTCATATTAACCACTGAGGTTTTTCGGAGACCTATGGGTCCATATTTACATGGTATGGTTGAGATGCGTGCTGAAAGCCTTCCTACTGTCCTTTACACTGTCATTTAGATTTACTTACTAGATATACACCATTACATTTTAAAAACTGTCAATGGTTACATGGTAAACAAGTCTTCTTGGTCTGTAGTTCAATGGGGCTTCCAAAAATTGGTGCAAGTGACAATTGGTGGCTTTGTTCCCTACTGAACAAATAAATTCTGGTCTGTGAGAGGGTAGTGCTGAGACACAGCAACTGTTGGCCTTTGTTATTGGAAAACCAGAACTAGAAGCTATCCTTGTCACATATAAAGCGAGAGCCCTGGTAAATGCCACCGAAAGAATGATATAGGTCTAAGATATTTGGTCTAAGACCAAAAATGCACGGAAAGGTAACTGGTATATACAAGGAGCACCCAGGAGCCTCTCAGGATATGTGAGGTAGGTATCCCGGAAAGCTCTGCACTTCCATTCATTCTCGATAACCTAGGCGGTGCTGCGCTTAAAAAAAACAACAGAATTTTTACTCTACATAAAAGGGTTTAGTTATGCTTTAATAGCATTATTGTGTGTTATGTTGCACTGTGTTTATGCAATTCTTTTGTTGATTGAACTGACAAAGCACACCAGTGCACAAAATATCAGCTGGGGAGGGGGCGCAGCTTAACACGCAAGCATGAATCAACCAATCACGTGCAAGCACCCCGTATAAAAGGTCATGCACAAGTCACACAGCTCAATATTCTCTTGTTTCTCCCAGGAGTAGCACGTTCTCTTCTCTGAAGCATTTTTCATTGTTTCATGATGAAGCGGCTACGTCTGAGAAAGTCTAGAAGAGTTCAGCCTCTGAACAACACCACAGAGGAACCTGGACAGAAAACGGCGGAAATCTCCTTTGCAGAGGACCGCCAAGCAAATGCACAGCCCAATGCAACTGTCCCCAGACGGGGTAGGTGCAGGGC
>NW_027322453.1:0-1748 GCF_032062135.1 Pyxicephalus adspersus | reverse complement strand
TGGGTAAAGAAAGACCACCTTACAATGGCTGGCAGGTAGATTTAATGCAACAGAACCACAATTCTCTAAAGAAACTACAGTGTAACTTAACCCAATAAGGTTGACCAAATGATAAAATGGCAGTTTTGACTGTACTGACAGCCTACACAAATATTAAATCCCATTGTTCAGTTATTACTGAATTAAAAGGTTTCCCTTTTTTATAGTGCTCTGATAATAAACTTAACACACAAAATGGTGTAGCAATAAGAGAATTGTCATGTTTGCAGATATTTTGACCCACATGTTGAATTATCTGGCTATTTGTGTGTTTTTTTCTTTGGTGTACTTATTTCCCCATTTAACGGTGGGTGGTTAATAGGCCTGTTATATGCTACAGTCACAGTTTTATTCTACAGGGAGAAGAAGCAGAAATGTGTTTACACTTGAAAATGTCACATTAAACAGCATGGGGTCCTTACCCTTAAACTAGAACAAACACAATCCTCAGAGATCTCATCTATATTATCACATGCTTCTCTACACTTAGAAATCTATTAATTTACAATTAGTTTTATTGATTTTCTTTGGCTGAATAGTATTTTCTGTGATAACATGCTAAGCACTAAACAATCCATCTTACTTTCCTGAAGAGATAAGTAGCACTTTTATAGATTACCTACAGCCTACCATATCTTACTTTGCTTTACAATCCGTTTCCCAGAATTGCAGGGTACTTTTCTTGCACTTATGAAATATCCGCATTTGAAATGGTCCCAAATGATTGAGTAACTTTAAATATGCTTTTGCAGGATTAGGAATATTGAAGTCTTAACATCAGACTCAGCAGCACAAATAGGTACTATATGTGAGAAATAGGAAATAGGACAAAATATGGAAATAATAGTTAATGTAATTTTACTGATATTTTGCTGAAATTATATATCTTTATGATTAGGAATAGAAAATTAAGAATGAGATAGCCTTAATAGATTGTCAAACGGTTTGGTAGTTCCCTTATGTTTCCAGGAACAACAGCCAACAGACAAGATTGTAGAGTAATGTAACATTAGAATAGATGAGTGCTGTACAGGCAGTGCCATCTTGTTCTGTTCTAAGTAATTTACCATTTATAAAGAAATTTAGAACAAATGTATAATAAAGTGAAACATATAGAAAAAAACTTTAACATCTAAAATCTAACCAGACATCCATATATCAAAACTCATACAGAAAAAAAAACTCATACTAAATAGTGCAATGAAGCCAAGTAACCAAAAGCAACATTACTTAAGGGAAAAACAGTGGGCTTGGCAGGATCTACCAGAGACCGAAGGCTGGGCATAAATCCATACTAACTTAAGCTGCAAGGTTGGTTAATTACCAACAAATGGCCAAGGCTATTGGCTAACATTTGCATGACATGAATATGCAGGCAATAAAGTAGATGTGACAACAGCCATTGGTATGATATTTCCTGCAAATATCAATACCAGGTACTTAAACAATGTATAAAGGGTACTACCCATTGCAATTAAATCACACTGACCTGAGTGATTTCTTGAATAACTCCTTTAAATAGAAAAAACATTAGTTAGCTATATATATTATCTAAAGCCCTATGACACCAAACATCTGCTGTTTTCTGTAAGAAAAAGCACTTTTTTTAGTGGTATAGAGTATAAACTGAAAACAAAATAAAAGGAAATTGACAGTTCCAATTGCTTCCTGTATATGAAAATGCTAGTTAATAAAGGTAATACAAAAAA
>NW_027322452.1:0-1748 GCF_032062135.1 Pyxicephalus adspersus | reverse complement strand
CCTGGCTTTATAACAAGTGTTTTACCATGCAGTCAAGGTATGTTATTTTCAGGGCCTCTCTTTAAGAAGCAGACCTTATGTTTTAAGTTCAGCCCAATTTATTCACAATTCGTAAGCCTCTGTGCAGGCCAGCAAAGCTAAATTAGGGGCCAACAGGAAGTCTAAGTGAGCTGGAAGGGATTAGGCTTCAATGGTAAATGTTTTGACATATGTATCTGGATTTATTGACAGTCAAATTTTTTCGTTAAGGCACTAACACTGACACTAATTTTCACTTACCTATGGGTTTTTTTTCATCAAGAGCTCAGATGATTTAAATTTTCTTTTTTATCACATGAACAAGTGCAGTTTATAAAGTAGGTATCATCACCCAAATACCCATGGATAATATTGATATAATGGGCCTGATGAATTAAAGCTCTCCAAGGCAGGATAAGATATACTTTCATCATTTGGGGAATGAGTACAGGGGTACATAAAAAACCCCTTACGCATTCCCTGAAAGGGTTAAAATATGTGTAAAAAATAGGACAAGGCTTTTTTTTTTTAAGTATTTTATTAAATGTGTGTGCTTTGTGTAATTAAACTTTTTTTTTACAAGTTATCCCACAATGACAGGATGATTCCAACAGCTGCATTCATTCATCAGCACAGCTGTGGGACTCCTCCTGACAGTTAGGGATCCCCGGGCACTAGTGGCTAAATGAGGACAAGCCTCCCTATTCACCTCTAGTTCTTTGTGATTGGCTAAGGGTTTTCCTTTTCTCAGCCATTTAGCACTAGACTCGAATGGGGAGACTTGTCCTCATTCACCTCTACTGCTTTGTGATTGGCTGAGAAAAGTGAAACCCTGATGACAGCTCAAGCATTATCAGGATTTCTGTTTCCTCAGTCAATTGGGCAGCGGCCAATCACTCCTGCAGCCCTAGAGGAACTGTGACATGTGTTCTGTATCAAAGAGCACATACTACAGTTTCGCTAGGGCTGTGGGAGTAATCAGAATCAGCTCCGCTGACCGCTGCGCTCCCTGATTGGCTGAAGAAAGGGAAATCCTGATGATGCTTGAGCTGTCATCGGGGGTTCCCTTTTCTCAAACAATCACAAAGCACTACAGGTGAATGGGGACAAGTCTCCCCATTCAAGTCTAGTGCTAAATGGCTGAGAAAAGGAAAACCTCAGCCAATCACAAAGCACTGGAGGTGAATGGGGAGTCTTGTCCTCATTTAACTTCTAGTGCCCGGGGATCCCTAACTGTCAGGTAGATTTCCATGGCTGTGCTCATGAATGAATGGAGCTGTGGGAATCATCCTGGCAGTGTGGGATAACCTGTAAAAAAAAAGGTTAATTACACAAAAACACACACGCTTAATAAAATACTTTAAGATAAAAGCATTGTCCTGTTTTTTACACTTATTTTATGTACCCCTGTACTCATTCCCTGAAAGGGATAAAAGTAAAACGTTTATACAGGCTTATGTAACATCACGGCAATTTGTGGTAAAACACGTCACAGGCATTTGTAGACACTTTTTAGCATTTTAAAGGCAAGCTTTTTTAAAAAACACATGGTCAGGGTCGGGATAAGGACCCCACCGGGGGGGGTTGCGGCAGCCAGAGCGGCGGAACTGAGCATGCAATAAGAGAGTGGGCAGGTTGTGTGCAGTGACACAGCCCACCCACTGGGCGGGTTGTGTCCCTGCACACAACCCACCCACTCTCCCATCACAGGCTCTGAGCTTGCAATAGAA
>NW_027322451.1:0-1749 GCF_032062135.1 Pyxicephalus adspersus | reverse complement strand
CCTACTTCCTGGAGAGTGTTGTTCACTTGGTTGGCTGTTGTGAAGGGGTTTCTCTTCATCATGGAAATTAGTCTGCGATCATCCACCACTGTTGTCTTCCGTGGACGTCCAGGTTTTTGGTGTTGCTGAGTTCACCAGTGCTTTGTTTCTTTCTCATGATGTACCAAACTAGATTTTGACACACCTAATATTGTGTTTTATTGTATTCTCGGATGGGTTTTTTTCTGTTTTTGCAGCTTAAGGATGGCTTGTTTCACCTGCATGGAGAGCTCCTTTGACGGCATGTTGTCTGTTCACAGCAACTTCAACACATCTTCCACATACAAGCACACCCCCTCAAATCATGTCAAGGCCTTTTATTTGCTTAATTGATAATGACATAATGAAGGAATTTGCCCACACCAGTCATTGAAATAGCCTTTGAGTCAAATGTCCAAATACTTTTGTGCCCCTGAAGTTAATGTGTAAAACAAAAGGCTTTAATTCCTCACTTTTTTATGCAATCTTTTGTTCAACCCACTGAATTAAAGCTGAAAGTCTGCAGTTCAACTACATCTGAGTTGTTTCATTTAAAATTAATTGTGGTAATGTACAGAACCAAAATTAGAAAAAACATTGTCACTGTCCAAATATTTATGGACCTAACTGTATTTAATTTTAAATTATGTAATCACTTTATCATCTATGTAAGTGCAGATTCGACTAGACTAAATATTTTTTCTTTCTGATTTTCCAGGTGACATTGTGTATGACAAGATAAAATAATGCTGTAAAAAAAGCCCATTGCCCTGATTACCTATTTTTCTCTATGTATGCTATCAAATGTCTGCCTAAAATTAAAAAAAAACTTAGCAGTTATTGGTTGTACACATAGAACTTTTACATTATAAGTCTATTTATATATATCTGATCATCTATACTTTTAGTAGGCCTCTTCTGTATAATTAGTGATTTTAGATATATTTATTACTCCAGACAGAACTCTATATCCAATATTAAATGATTTTATGCCTATATTAGTTTTTAAATTATTAAAAAAAAAAAATTCTTTGTATATTGGACATATGATAACCACATACCAGCCTGTTGGAATTCTTTCACTTCTCACACTCCTAAAATTGATCATATATGAAATCTGTACAACTTTAAAACATATAGCAATATAATAATTCTCACTATTTTGTGCTTTTTTAAATTTTATTTATTTTATGTTTCTTTTGATGAAGTCTACCTCTTGTCTTGTTTTTTTCTACCATTTCTTTGTCCTACCTCTTTCCTTTGATCATATTCTTACAATTTATTGATTTTCTTCTGAAAGAGTTCATCAAAATAGTTAGTCCATCTATTGAAAATTTCTTGTTCTTCCTTTAATAATTTATATAGTTTATTGCTGTATTTCTTTAATCTTGGTTGGTATGCTTTTCTGATTCTCTCTGTGGCTTTGTAAAATAGTTTTGTTTTTATTCATACAGATTATTTAGTTTTTTCATTAGTACTTCATTTTCATTTTGTTTTCCTTTTACATATTTATTTATTTTTTCCTTAGTTCTTGATACTCTTCAGAAGTTTTTATTGTTTCTTTCTCTGTAACACTTTCCCCTTGCTTATTCTTTCTTCCTTCCTTCCTTTCTTTCTTTTTTTCTTTCTTTCTTTCTTTCTTTTTTTCTTTCTTTCTTTCTTTCTTTCTTTCTTTCTTTCTTTCTTTCTTTCTTTCTTTCTTTCTTTCTTTCTTTCTTTCTTTCTTTCTTT
>NW_027322450.1:0-1749 GCF_032062135.1 Pyxicephalus adspersus | reverse complement strand
CTCCTTCTTCTGCTTTGAAAACGTAAACAAATACTCAACTTTCCAAAATCATGAGAAACTTCAATAGTGACACTATTCCTCCGATTTGTTCTTGGTTCTGATTTGTTCCGAATAGCACCCAATGCACTTGTGGTACCGTGCAGCACAATGCAAGCGTATGCATGTATTGCATTGAAGTCAATGAGTATTGAAGTGAGCAGCAGTGCGTTAGCATTAGTATGAGGTTTAAGGCCTAGTGCTCACAGACTCAAAACTGAGACTTTTCACTTTCAATGTGATATCACCAATCTGATAAAAATAATTGGATTACCAGGCATTGTAAAGTAAATTTAATATCAAATTGATTTCAACCAACTGATCTTTTTGTAGAATTATTGGTATATTTTTTATTAAAAGTACACAAGTCATGAAGTTTATATGACTGATGGATTAAATCCAGTCAGAAGCCCTCGTCTGTCCTGTATTCACCCCATCCCCACCCCCAGCTATCAGAAAAGACATGTGTGTCTTTATTTCCTGACATAAATAATATTGGTAACCAACTTCCTCAGTTTGTTTACATTTTTAAAAACTGGCTTCTGTCTCCTAATCCAGATACAGACACAAAGGCCTATGTATGGTACACACATGTAAAGAAACAACAGCACAATACCTAATAGATATCATGCACGTCTAAGAAGAGAAATACAGGACATAATTTATAGTTACTCTTAACAAAATAACTTTTTATAAAATAACTTCTTACGAAAGTTTTTATAGTGTCACCTAGTGACAATTTTGACTGTCAACATTTATGACTAATGCCGCCACTAAGCTCTGCATGTGCATCTCAGTATACATACTGCAGAAGGTTGCAAAGAGATCCAAACAAGGCAGGTAAGTTTGTTTTATTGCAGATGACACATAGTCTGTCCCCTTTGCTCACTTTTTCATTTTAGGTTTAGTTCCACCTTAACGCCTGCCATTTAGTAATGTACAGTAAACCCATTCCAGTCAATTCCTCCTTTATGATCTTCTGCATGCTGAAGTCACATTATTGACTTCAGTGTTATTATAGCAGAAAAACTTCTGGGAAAAGCAATGAACCAATTAAGGCCGCAACAAATGACGTTCCTGTGTGTGTTCTGTATACATAAAGGGCCTGATTTATTAAAGTTCTATAAGACTGGAGAAAATAGACTATCATGGGTAATCCAACAAACCTGGAACAGATCTGGTCCAAGATTGAAAACATTTGCCAAATATTAAGAAATTTTTTTTTTAAATTTGTTCCAGATTTGCTGGGTTATTAATATTATTAATAATAATAAACAGGATTTATATAGTGCCAACATATTACGCTGCGCTGTATATTAAATAGGGGTTGCAAATGACAGACGAATACAGACCATGACTTAAGAGGAGAGGACTCTGCCCCGAAGAGCTTACAATCTAGGAGGTGAGGGAATTAACACATAATAGGAGGGGAGATATGAAGTGGTGGAAAGATTTCCCAGGTTCTCCTATGATAGTCTATCTTTTCCAGTCTTGGAGAGCTTTATTATATCAAGCCAAAAGTGTACTAAATTGCCCAAGCTGCCTTTAATATCTAGAAGTGTCACTTTTTAATTTTTTGACAGTATTAGAGGAGCCATATCTGTATGTTTAATAGTATGACCAACCTAATAACATTATACTTAAAATATATGCTTTATTACTTTTTTTTTCAATAAAACATGTGTATATATATATATATATATATATATATAT
>NW_027322449.1:0-1749 GCF_032062135.1 Pyxicephalus adspersus | reverse complement strand
ACAGTCTTTGCTATTTGCTAGCAAATGCTTTGAATCTTGGACCAGATCCATTCCAGGTTTGCTGGATCACCCAGCTTAACTGATGAAAGTGTATCTTCTCCAGTCTTGGAGAGCTTTAATAAATCAGACCCAATGCCTCAGAGGGCAAGTTTGTTATACACTTTACTTAAGGACACAGTTCCATCTAGGTGTGTGAGTGGAATATATGCCAATATTTTTTTCAAATGGCATTTTAATTTTTAAAAAATCTTAGTTTACACCCGAGTCTATACAATATAAAATTAATTACCAGAAAATAAAAATAACTACAAACAAGATTGCTACAAGAATATCAAAAAGACAAAATACAACAAAACTACAACATAGTCCTGTTTGCGTGCTTTGCAATCAGTATTATTGTTTGATCTTTACATACATTGGCACATGTTTTATCTCTTGGAGATGTGGTTTTAATTTAGCAATAGGATCTGAGGTAGCTAGGGGAGGGCCTGATTATCACACACTAAAATTTGTTTAAAAAATCATTTTCATGCTCTGCTATTGTAATCAATAAGGCCAATAACACACATACACTACAATGCAAATAATCACACTAATGCACTACCTTTGTGTATACTGAGATAGAAAATCTATGCACAGAAAACAAACTGGTCCTATATTGCTTGTTGGTCAGTGGTTCTAAACCTGGCTTCCTCCAGAAGTTCCTAGGAGTTTCTTGAGAAATAAGCAATTTGTGCTACCCACATCAGTTTATCTACCACCAATGATCTTTTTGGCTATCTATTTGGATGCCAATGTTCCTACTGGCCAGTTATGTAGGAGGCATTCTTCCTATTGACCATCACACTAATATACTGTGTTCTCAAATGGGTTAGAAAGGCTGCCTTAGATGATTGAATATTGAAAGATTGTCAGGGCTGGCCCTGGGCGATTAAATACTCTGCAAATTCGGCAGGCAGGCCATTTGTACATACATTACATATTGGCAATTAAGTAATTTTTTTCAAAATGTTTCTAATGTATAATAATATTTTTTATATTGAGATGGCATCCTTTTCCACAGTGCTGTACAGAGTATAGAAAATAGTTGGTAACAAATACATTAACTGTTCATAGCAATACGATAGGAATGTCCAGCAATGCAACAAAAAACAAATACATAAATAATGTAAAGAATAAAAATAACATCCAACAATATATTTATTGTTTAGTCTACATTAGGTAGAATCATTACAGCCAAGACCAAAAACAATATAGAAAGGGCCTTGCCGTTGTGAGCTCACAATATAGAGGAGAGATGGAAGCACAAGAGTAATTGAGAAAACTGGAGCAGTCGGTGCAGAAGATTCCCTGGCAGCGAGTTCAGATGTGCATATATCTGTGAAGAGTCAGCCAGACTCATCCATCCTTCCCACCGCTCCTCCTCGGCCCCCTCTCTTTGTAGTTCTCTTCATTGGCTTCTATTTAACCTTAGAATCAAATTCAAGCTCCTGTGCTTTGCCTTCAAATCCCTCCACAGCTCTTGTCCCACTTACCTTTCTGTTCTACTAGTGACTTTCTCACTCATAACCTCATCACATGCACGGCTCCAAGACTTTTCTAGAGCTGCCCGTACTTTCTGGAATGGTCTTCCTCGTCCTATTCAGCTTGCTCATACTTATGCTACATATATACATATATGCTCATTTAAAAGAGCCATCATAACCCTTCTTTTCTAACTTGCCTACCCATCTTCTGTCTTTTAAAACC
>NW_027322448.1:0-1749 GCF_032062135.1 Pyxicephalus adspersus | reverse complement strand
TGACGGCCCGTAACTCCAACGACGTGAAACTTGCTTGTGCCTCTGCCATCACAGCTTCTCACTAAAAGATAAAACAGTTTTAAGAATTGAAAACAGCTGATATGTGCATAGTTACATACTAAGATATTGGAGGCTGTCCTATGCCCCCACACTCATTTTTGTATTTCATTTGGAAGGGAGCAAAGCCAGGAACTTCTCAGGTCCCGTCATATAAATTTGATTGCGAAGAAGGTATGGATTGTTATGACAAATGTATTTTATGGTTAAAGGGTCATAAATTGTCAATTATCAAAAGGCTCATAAATTATCAATTATAAATTATCAATTACCAACTGTTATAGGTACTGACAGGTAACACTTACATTCTTGCTAAGATCTGCAGGGGGAATATGTAAAGATATATATACAGTGGTACCTTGGTATAAATCTGTTTTTGTCTTGTTTGGACACGAACTTGTTTGGGTCAAAATGAGTCATAACACCGTGCGCTACTCTTGTTTACCTCTCACGAGACAAAGCCACGACTGCCCACAAGTGTCAGTACGCCAGTTGCTACCATTCAGTGAAAAACATGCGCTATAACTCTCTGTGAATTATATAACATCTCCTCCTCTTCCCTTCTCAGCACCATCCTAGTAGGCACTCGACTCATCTCAGCAAGGTAAAATGAGGTTAAATTTTAATTTATTTCATCTAATTGCTTTTGTATTTATGTATATTTATTATACAGTATTTATGTAGCTTTTTTTAGTTATTGTTTATTGGGTCTATAGTATAAAACATAGTTGGTAGGATCAATAATGAATGATTCAGTTTGCCATTTAGAGAAAACTCAGTTGTAGAAGAGACTCTGTTATGTCATCTTGTGTGATGGTATTAACCTTTTTCACTCCCAGTACAGATCTTTACCTGTTTGAAGTCTTCAGATGTAGGGAGAGCAGAGTAAATTAGTTCTCTTGTTGCTCCATATTATATATTAGGGACAGTGTTTGCTCATACCAGAACTGAAGTCCATGGGAATGCAAAATCATCTTAAAGCCAGTCACACTGTGCAAACCAAATGGTGGTCATCTGCAGCTCAAAAGCACTTGTCATAAATTCTTAATCATTGCAGAAATATATCAAGTTTTTTAAAAAAAAAAAAATGAATTTTCAACGCAAAACCAGATGATGCAAGCATTACACTCGGATAGGAAGTGCAGAAGTATTACCTTGTACTGGCTAATCTTATATGCAGCAATATTTGAATGGGCCTAGAGATGTTTTCACCTTATTTGTATGTAGGTCCAATTTATATAAGTGAAAGTAACAAGAAGAGTGCTGCAAATAGCATTAGCACGTTACCATGTGTTCAGAACATGGCCAGAATATAGATCCTGGTTTCTTTATCTGTCATCCCTATTTAATGCATGGGCTTTGGAAAGAGCTCTTTTTAATTTATTTTATTATACTTTAAACTAGAGGCAATTTTAGTAAGAAAAGAACTTCTAACCTTTTGGAAGTAGAGAAGAAAAATAGTTCTGTGACCAGTTCAGATTTTAAGGATCATGCTTTGCTCCTTTGTATCCTCCGTATAACGTCCTTTGGCACATGGACTTATATTTGACAAAAAGAATACATATTCTGAATTACTTTAAAATTTCGGTGCATGAAGTAAATATCCCTTAGGTTTAATGAGACCAAGAGTGTCCAACTCTAGTTCACAAGAGCTACATACAGACCAGTTATTTTCTTACTCTTTGTAAGGCA
>NW_027322447.1:0-1750 GCF_032062135.1 Pyxicephalus adspersus | reverse complement strand
AACTTTTATTTAGGCTCCGCAGGTGTACACAATGGCAAATGCCTAGATGTGTTTAGGCTACAATCACAGAGCTAATCTGGACAATTGTCTATGATGAAATCTTTTCTTTCATGGTGTCCACTGTCTCTCTAAAGGTGCAATTAATCCAATGATGAACCTTGAGCTTGGAGTTTAGCTTGCATCTCCTTGGAAGTTTTTGTCTACCATTCTGACTATCCTCTGCCCATCCTGGGGTCAATTTTTCTCTTGCAGTTGTGTTCAAGAAGGTTGGACAATAAATTTCTCAGGAACCATTTGCAACCACGGTCATAAGAACAACTTGGCAATGGTCTCACAGCCTTTGCCTTTATAATGTTTGTCCGTAACTTTCTTTCTGATCCCTCTGCTTTCCCTGGCCCATGTTCAGTGTGGGAGATACATTGGACATTATTTATTAAAGCTCTTCAAGACTGGAGAGGATAGACTATATTAGGAGAGCCTGGGTGATCAAGAAAACCTGGAACTGATCTGTTCCAGGATTAAAAATATTTATTTAGCATATGATCTGTAAGAAATTCATTCCAGGTTTGCTTGACCAACCAGGTTCCCACATGATGTCTTCTATCTTCTCTAGTCTCAAGAATCATTAGTAAACCAAGCCCAATTACCAACAGCTGTGCCAGGGTCATTTTAGAATATCTTTGTAGAATAAACAATATTTGATCTCTTTTCACACTTGGCTTATCATAAGGCATGCAGGTATGCAAGGGGCACTTTATTCCTTTTGGAAAGCATAAAGGACTTTTTTTTTATTGATTTGCTTATATATATCTGTTTTGTGACTCTTTCAGCTCTGTGTGCAATTTGAGCTTTGTTCACAGCAATCTAGTAACTTAATCCTTATAAAAACATTCAGAGCATTTTGGACTGGAATTAATGTAAAGCCATCAATGTTGCTAAATAATTATTTATATATATATAAATATATATATATATATATATATATATATATATATATATATACATATATTTATACATATATTTATATATAGGTATTTTAGCCAAGTATAGAATATTTGTGTATATAAAAATATTCCATATATTGTTGCTAAATCAAAAGGTTTTATATATATAATAGCAAAATTATTAATACACTAATATAATATTCTTTAAAAATATAATATAATAAACAAATACTATAAATCATATGCATAATATAGCACATGTATACAAATATATATATATATATATATATATATATATATATACATATATGCTTTCCTTTAGTGTTGGTGTTTATTTTGGTAGTATATTTTGCATGCGTGTGCAGTTAAAGCAGAACTTTCATTTAAGAAAAAAAAAATAAAGAAAACAAACTTAAATGATAACAAAAGGTATGATAGGTAATGATAGGTCCGCTTTAGGGATAGAGAATAAAAATTATAAACATTAGGTATAAAAATTATTTTATAATTATTTAGTGTAATTGTATATTGTATACTTGTATATTTTGTATTTCGTATATATGTATACTGCATTTTTTAAAGATCATAAAATGCTTAACAAACTTTATTTTTTCTTTCCCTCACATTGCTTGTTCTTTCCCTAAATATCCCTGTAAAAGCAGACTATTTTTTATCTTTTGTTATATAAAAACAAAATTAGGGTAAAACAAGCCTTCTTTAAAGTGGTGCTAAGAAAACAAAATAGTTAAAATTAATTTGATGGTTAAGCATGAACTCTTTTATACATCTCTTCTGCAATGATATAA
>NW_027322446.1:0-1750 GCF_032062135.1 Pyxicephalus adspersus | reverse complement strand
TATAAGAATATATTAGAACATTATTTTTGTTTTTTTAATAATAAAAATTGCAAATAATGTGATGCAAATTTTTCTGTGGACCACCATTTGGTGACCGCTGAACTAGAGGATTGCCATCACACATGTGAGGGATGATAAATACTGCACAGCTCGATTAGGCTGAAGTATCTGCATATCGTGTTGATGTTTGTATACAGCTGATAGTTTTTCAAAGCTCTTTTGTGACCACTTTGGAAGTGATTTTACACATAGGAGGTAAGTATTGTGTTAATGTAAGTATTGGCTATTGATGCAATTATCTATTAATATATTTGGTGGATTGTTAGTTAGCAGGATATGTCTTTGGTATTGTAGGTTCCTAGCAGCTAATAGAATCCTTTAGTGAATGATTGCAAACTCAGTTCATGAGTGGTGGAGGTTATTACGAATAATATCAGGTATAAACATGATTACCTGCATTGGTAATGGACACAATTGTATGTTGTTGGGTGTTTTAGGTGGATATTAGTATATAAACATAAAATCTAAACATAGTATATAAACAAAATATATTTTTTAAAGTTGAAATCTCTCTATGTAATTCGGTTGGATTTATGTCAATATGTTATTTAGATACTTTAGGGGGAATATTATATTGTCTTAGAAATTAAATACCTATGCAAGGAGAGGTTTACCCACTAATTGCCTTTATTCACATCTTCCAGTGTGCTGTCATCGGATCCCGTCTTCTCGGTTGGATCCCTGTCTTCTCCTTCCTTCAGTGTTCGCGTACGCGCTCCTTCCTGATGACGTAGGTGCGTGCTTCCGTCGACATGGCGGGAAATTCAAAATTTTGTATTAGATTCAATACAAACTCCTGTATCCAATCTAATGCAAAATAAACACAAAGTAAATACACAATCACAGTTTTAAATATTTCCAGTTATTCCCTGGATGGCTAGTGTGTAACACTGTGTCTGCTGTCTGCTATTACCTTTGCTGATCTTTGCCTAATTTTGACCATTCTCTGCCTGCCCTGACCTCTACCTGTACTCTGACATCTCTGCCTAGACCCGGACATCACCGCCTGCCTGATTCTTGCTATGAAGGTTGGTGATGTGCACACCTGGTGTGCAATTGACACTCATCAGGCCCAGCCTGCACCCCCCCTGGCCTACCTGGAGCTATTTCTGAATGGCGAAGTCATTCAGAAAATAGTTAAAGAAACAAACAGATATGCAGCGCAACAGCTGGCTGCTCCACATACAAGATTGTCTAGAACCAGGAAATGGGAACCAGTCACCCAAAAGGATATTTGGCTTTTTCTGGGCCTTGTTATTCCCCAGGGGGTGGCGGGGAAACCCCTGCAGAAGTGGTACTGGTCCACCAACAAACTGCTTGCCACCTCTTTTTTTGGAGCGTTATGCCTGAATATCTATTTAGCCTGATCATGAAATGTTTACATTTTACCAACAATGATGAATTTGATGAGACCACCCATCCTGCCCCCAAGCTCCAAAAAATTTTGGAGGTTTTTAAAAAAGATTATAAACAACTTCAAAACCTGCGAGAGGTGCCAGAAAGGGACATTAGTGTGGATGGAAGTCTGATGGCATATAAAGGGAGACTGAGCTGGGTGCAGTACATAGCATCCAAAAGAGCATAGTTTGGGATCAAATCCGAATCTGAATATATCTGGAACTCATACCGTGTTTCCCCGATGATAAGGCAGGGCCATCAAATAAGACAGCCCCCCCCTTTTAGGAAAAAA
>NW_027322445.1:0-1750 GCF_032062135.1 Pyxicephalus adspersus | reverse complement strand
TTGTGATTTCTGTGTTCTTTTAGTAATTACCCCCTAGGTAGCAGAATGAGTCTTGGTTCAAAATGCATTGAAGAGAGCAATTCATAGGGATTTGAATGGCAGTGCACAAAAATACAGCTGACTTGATGGGTGAAAAACTTTTAAATACCTTCCTGTGTGTTCTTTGCTCCTCTAACCTAAATCAGTGCTTGTAAAACCACAAAGCATCAGGAGCCCAGTAAAACAAGGTTTGCATTTTTATAAAAACACAATCCCTACATTTTCTAAATGATTACAGTTAAGTTTTAAACATTCACAATTTTTTGTATAATTACATTTAAAAGAGAGGGTAATTTAGAAAGGGTAACTTATCTAAGTATCATTCTTACAAAGTATATTTAATCACAAACCCTGCTCTATCAAGAAAGATTCATGCCCCAATCAAAATAGATTTTAGGGAAATAAATAATTAAAATAAATAATTAATTAAGGATAAAGCATGAGGCTGAAAAATGTTGGGTGTCTTAGGGGGGGGATTGATCCAAAGTAGTAAGCACAAACCTTATCCCATCTGTGAAGCATGGTGGAGAAACAATCAGCCCCGAGAACAATGTGCTGCACTGATTACTGTTAGATGGCCAAATGATTTCAAAAAGGTATCTAGAAATTTTTATTAAAGCTCTCCAAGGCTGGAGAGAATACACTTTCATCAGTTAAGCTGGGTGATCCAACAAACCTCGAATGAAATGTTTTGAATCCTGAATCCTGTTTTTTGCTAGCAAATGTTTGAATCCTAGACCAGATACATTGCAGGTTTGCTGGATCACCCAGCTTCACTGATGAAAGTGTATCCTCTCCATGGCTTAATAAATTTAATTATTTCATAAATTTAGGTAATAAATTAATTTAATAAATCAGGCCCACTCAAAACAAAAATATACATAGCAGGTGTCAACCTTTGAAGGAATTTTTGGAGTCAGGTGATAGCCTAGAACTCTTTTATATAAATAATTCTTTATGATCTATATACAGTATTTGATAATTTATTATATAATAGCTCTTCAACCATTACCCCACCTTTAAAAATAAATATATATATATATATATATTGAGAGGATATGAGAGCAGAGAAATAGTTTTGCTAGGCAACAAGGAGTGCAATGTTAGGGTGTTGTTGTTCCCTGGCTTTGTGGTCCATGAAGTCGGCACCAAGCCTAGATTTCCTCCACTTGGACTCTGCTGCATACATTGGTGTGACTGTTGAGCCAAGGTCAGGGGTTAGCAGGAAGGGGTTAGCGGACGGTTGCAGGGGCAACTTTATCCAGAGCCAAAGGTAGTGTGGTTATATTGAGTGGCAGCTTGTTCTGGAGTTTTTTTTTTATGCAAAGAGAGCAGGCTAGTGACCTAAGGCAGTTTGGGAATAGGTTGTGGGTGAAGTTGCGGGTATCTCTTTGCCATTGACCTGGTCTGTGAAGTGGCATGGGGGGGAGAAAGAAAGAGGACATGGGGAGTTCTCAAGGTGGGTGAGGTTGCGAGTTTGGAAAAAACAAGATTTAATGTGTCTGGCAATGTGTGTGGGGCCATTTATGTTCTGTGGTAGCCCAAAGGTGGTAGTAATGGAGAGCAGTTTGGCTGAGGAAGGGTGGTTGGGGTCATCCACTGTGACATTAAAATCACCAAAGATGAGGATGGGTAGGTCATGGGAAAGAATATATGAGACCCAATAGACAAAATTGTCCAAAAATTGGGAAATTGAGCCAGGGAGGTAGTA
>NW_027322444.1:0-1751 GCF_032062135.1 Pyxicephalus adspersus | reverse complement strand
GTTTGTTTCAATCCATTAGAGACTGCATTGTGTAATATTTAGTGTCAGACAAACTTGTGATGTGAGAGGATGAACAACACACAGCCTGCATGGATAGATAGAAATTAGTCCTTTCAACCCTAAAGTGTGTGTAGAGGGGTTTGTTTTTGTTTCGGCCCTCTGTGTATTTGAGTTTGACACCCCTGGTCTACATGTTTGTATTTACAAGACAATTACATTTTGTAATAATATCTTTTTTTTCTGTTTTTAGTGATTATTTTGAAAACAACAGGTAAGATAATTTGTTACCAGTAAATAAAATATACCCAAGTTTTTTTTGTTTTAATTTTTAAAACACTGTACACTGTAAAAATATTACCAGTTTCTACTTCAGCACTGTTCCAGACTTACCAGACACTCCAACACTGAAAACCCTCTTCGGAAAAAACTTGATATACAGCGCAGGTTTAATCACTTACCTGGAACAATTGCAATAGGTAGTCCTTACACTTTTCTGACACCCATCATACACACTGAAGCCAAGAATCCTAAATTTTCAGAAGGAGACCTGCAATGGCAGCTTCCATATTTCTCTTATGATAAAGTCGTGTTTAGGAGAATCTGTCCTGGGGGAGAAATTGCTGGAAGTATAAATTAAAGAAGCCTCGAATTATCTCTACAATAGCCCAATAAATCCTCCCATCATGGTTAATCCTGAAGCAGTTTTTTTTTTCTGTAGTTATATAAGAGGTATCTAACCTCTTATATAACTACAGCCTCATATATATATATATATATATATATATATATATATATATATATATATTCTTTCTTTCAGAGGCCTTTACTGACCCAGAAATAATAATGAGTTCAAGTCCAATCCATGAAACGGACAATATGACCCTGACCTGCCACACAAAACGTAGTCCACACATTCCTCCTACACATCTGCAGTTTGCTTTCTATAGAGATGGGTGGAATGTTCAGAAATATAGTTTATCACATCAATATAGAGATCGGTCTGCTAAGCTGGAGGATTCTGGGAATTATTCCTGTGACGTGAGATCATCAACCAAAAGTATACCAAAACGCAGAAAAATATTATACATTCAGATGCAAGGTGAGCTGAACATTGTCCATTGTATTGTCATTTTACTCTATTCTATCCATTTATGAAATGTATCATATGTATCTGCATAGGATCTTGTCTGATAAGATTACACTTATATTACTTTCCTATGCTCTCCTGAAATTGAGATGATCCCAGATTTGGTAGAAGAAGGCAATCAAATGATCCTTATATGTAACACAACTGTATTAACAATGAGAAATGACCTTGAACTGCAGTTTGCTTTCTACAAGAATGGACAGAATATTCAGGAATTCAATTCATCTCATCAATATGAAGTCACATCAGCTGAGATAAAGGATTGTGGGAATTATTTCTGTGAAGTAAGAACTTCATCCAACAGTGTGAAAAAGAGAAGTATGGAAATAAATGGGGACATACCAGGTAATTATAATTACCATATTTTTTCAGACCATAAGACGCACCTGACCATAAGAAGCACCCAAGTTTTAGAGGAGGAAAACAAGAAAAAAAAGAGAGGGAGATGAATGGAGCTAATGAGACAGTGAATGGTGAGGCATTGTACAGACATTGCATTACAAGGCTATACCCAATTTTTCAAACTTGCCTACCCGTCTTCTTCTGTCAATTGAAACCATCACTACTTCCCACCACTACATATCCCCCATCCTATTGTGTGTAA
>NW_027322443.1:0-1752 GCF_032062135.1 Pyxicephalus adspersus | reverse complement strand
GTCATTGTACACACCCATTTGTACACGCCCCGTGGTAGATTTATTTCACTGGTAGATTTTTTTCATTAGAACACCGGATAGGGAATCCCCCTCCTCCGCAGTGTCTTGGGAGGAAGGGGATCCCCCATCAGAAATTCCTCCGCAGCAGCCGAAGGGAGCCACAACAAGGAGGCTGAAGAGCCGCAGGTTGCAGACCCCTGGTCTAAGCCATTACCAGGTTTTCTCCAGAGCCTCTGATGGATGTTGCGCTGCTGGTTATGGTCCTTTGGCACACCAAGGTGGGCAAGCACGGTACCAAATCACCAGGCAGGAGGATAGTCAAAGAAAGCTGGGGTCAAGACAGGCAGCAAGCTAGAGAGGTCCGGTCACACACCAGGGGTCAATAGCCAGGGATTCAGGAGACAGGAATGACACAGGGGCCACTGCGGGCACAGGGAACACGGGAGACACTGGAAACAGCAGGAAGCACAGGAGAATAGGGATAACCACAGGCAGACAGGAATAGCACAGGGAAGTTGGCTGGGAACCAACAGACTGGACCATTAACACAGGAGCTGGATGCAGGAAACACTGGATTAGGCAGCAAGTGTACAGAAACTAGTTCACAGAACTAGGAAGCTAGGCACTAGTAACTTGATGCACTAACACAGAATCGAGCCTTGAGCAAGCTAAATAGCCAGGGCTGTTTAGGAGGCTACTTCCTGAATGGCCAGCGGCATAGACGGATTCGGTAAAGCCTGGAAACAGAGGCACGCCCAGCATTAGAACTGCCCACATGCACAGGAGAGAGATGCCTGTGTTTTAGTGATGAACAGGTAATTGTGACACGTTAATGGCCATTTGGTATGCTGGAACATAAAGGTGGCATTGACATTGCATTTGGAACAAACCAGATTAGCACTTTTTTATTTCTCCCATTAAAGAGGAAACAAGAGCTTATGCTCCTAACATAAATCCTTACACCTTACCAGTGAGTTAAAACTCACAGTAAGATGATGAGATTTCTGCCAAAGGTGCTGTAGATCAGAGCACTTCATATAAATTAGGGTACCCTGCACTTTAGACAGGAGATGTTTTACTTCCTGCAGGTGTTCCTCAGTACAAATTTTCTTATCCAGTAATTTTTCACTGCTTCTGACTTCATTTACATATTACTGCTGGACAATCTGTCATATTAGTGGGTCAAGATGGTTTTCCAGCAATTGTTAGGCTGCTTTAAGGGCCTAATTTATTTCAAAATTCTGATTACCCACTCTATCCATAACTATCTTCTCCTTTAGATGATGTATTGTTTCCCATACTGGCAAACACTGAGTGGATTTGGTGGATCCCAGCTAGGGTAGGCCCATTTCCCTAGCCCAGTGACTGGTTGAACAGGTCCCTCCCCTGTTCCTCTTGGCCCCAAACAGCCGAGAGCGTCTCTGACTTGGTCTGGATGGCTCGGACAGGTGGCTTTCTCATCCTGCCTTGATAAATTCCCTTCCATGTATGTGAATCTTTCCAGATTCTCCATAGCCAGTATATCCCTCCTATCACTCTCACAATGATTACAATATCATAAAAACCTCATACTACACAAGCTGATATTTATAAACAACTGACTGTTACATTTAAATTAATGCATGAATTACAAAAAAAATACAAATCCCTGTTAGTACCCTGTTTCCCCTATAATAAGGCACTGTCTTATATTTTTTGAAATGCCAAAATATGCCCTAGGTCTTATTTTCAGGGGGATGTCTTATTTTTCCA
>NW_027322442.1:0-1753 GCF_032062135.1 Pyxicephalus adspersus | reverse complement strand
TGGGTAGGTATGTAATATTTTTAAGTCAAACAGAAGAAACATTTTTATCTGCATTTGGGTAGAGTATTGATTATTGAGTATTGGGTAGGTATTGATTAAACAGATGTTTTGTTGAATTGTTAACCATTTTATTGAACCTCAAACCATATTTTGTGGTCCATTTATAATGCAGGTGATCTGCCATTCACTGAAACATTTCCTGGTACAAAATCAATTAATGCCGTTGAAACAAATGGACATGGAAGGTTCTCCTCCATGAAATATTTCCGCCAATTGCAGATTCTGTGCTTTATAAGTAGATTTCTTATGTGTTATGATTGATATTTTGATTAGAGGTAACAAGAAAATCAATCGTATTTTAGATCAATTATAAAACAAGTGATCCATCAAATTTCTGTAGTCAATTCCATAAATCAGTTTAAATTGATCATTGTATAAATTATAATATAATTTGTATTAATTGTATAAATAGAAAATTGTATAAGTAGAAAATAACATGTAGATAAAATCGCATGCGTGCCTAGCATTTGTTTTTTATATGTGTATTGTGCAGACACGTGCAGACTCCAGGGAAACAAAGAAGACCTAAATTATACTGGGATAGAACCTGCTACATACTTGTAGAACAGATAATTGATTACAACCCCAAGTAAAACATACCTCAAACAATAGCACTCAAATTGTAGATAGCGCACCAACAAAAAGAACCTGAAAATCAAGGATCCTTTCAGAGTGCCCCTACTTTTTCTGCCAGTTCTTTCTTGCTTGAAGAGTCAGACATCAGTAACAGAAAGGAGAAGTTGATTTTGTAGAGACAACCTAGTTGTCTCAACCAGTCTCAGTTGTCTCAGTTGATATATTTAAAGCTATAAAAGTCTGATAATTCTGTGCCCCCCTAACCACCCCGGCCCAGTATAAAACACATTAACTAACCTTTCTGTGTTCTCTACAGTGAGTGATTTACTGTAACCAATAATAAAAGAAATCAGTTCATCCGTAATTAAATGCATGGTGATACTATCATAACAGAAGAAAGAGTTATGCAATAAAAAAGTAATAGGATTAGATCGCTTTTGCTAATTGGTAATAGGATTAGCCATTAGGCACTTGAGGTTATTATTAGCAGTGTTTAGGTAAGGATATACGTATGGGACATGGTTTAACAACTGCAAAAATAGAAGAAAAAAAAAACACAGAAATATAAAAGAAGGGTCACTTTGCCTGATATGGTCACGGAAAGGGGAAGAACATTCTTTATTATTGTTATTATTGATAATAATTATAATAATAAACAGTATTTATATAGCCTTAACATATTATGCAGCACTGTACATTAAATAGGGGGTGAAAATGACAGACAGATACAGACAGTGACAGAGGAGGAGGAGAGGACCCTGCCCCAGAGAGCTTACAATCTAAGAGAAGGTGGGAGAAGAAGCACACAATAGGAGCAGGGATGTCACATCTCAATGACAGAAATACACGAGTTGAAAATCTTTATTAATTTGAATTGTGCAACAATGACTCAGTAGAATACTGAGGGAGATCCAAAAGCCATTTCTTTCATTTTTTAAGGTAGTCCATATCTATAATAATATTAGGGCCATGTTTAAAAAAAAGTGGTGGAATCAATTGGGAGGTGAAATTAAGTGTTTTTAGGAGAGAACCAGGGCTATCCAGCAAACCTGTTTTTCTAAAACATAATTTGCTATTAGGTGACAAAGGGTTTCAATCCTGGACCAGATCCATTCCA
>NW_027322441.1:0-1754 GCF_032062135.1 Pyxicephalus adspersus | reverse complement strand
GCACCGTTCATGCATCGTGCACTCCCTTGTCGTTGGAAAGGATCGTGAAAGATCCTTTCCAACGACAAAAATTGGAAGTGTGTACGAAGCTTTACTGCCCTGTTGAGGAACACTGTCACTAAATTCGAACAGGTCTGGGAGCCATGGGAGGACTATTATGCTCAATTACAGATGTGATGGTCTTATTTTGCTCCCCTCCTTTTGTTATATAGCAAATCGCCTCAGAATCCCCTTTTTCCCTTTCCTCCCTCCCCATTTTTGATGTTATGTCCTGTATACAGGAATTTACTGGTTTGTCATGTTTATTGCTGGAAACCACATTGCATCATTTGCACTCCACTATTGCTATTTTTTCTTGTGGCTTTTATGTATGTATATGTGTATATGTAAATATACTTGTTCCTACTTTATGCCTTATGGTTTTGGTAATATGTTGCTAATGCTCCTGTATGCTGTGTTCATGTCCATGTTCTTTTTGTTTTGTTTCTTTTGTTGTATTTGTAAAAAAAAATTTCAATAAAAACTCAGTTTCATAAAATATCTTTTGCAGTGAAAGGGAGAAATTTAAAACCGGGGAAGAGAGGAGGAACAATATTACTGGAACATAATGCTGTAGATATATGTCAAAGTTTACATATGTTTTACTCTTGCTTGTATTTTTCAAGGTAATGTGTTCTTTCTTAGACAAAAGATGAAATTGTTGTACAGAATCATTCTGTATTATATATAATGTGCAATTGCTCAACTTCTGAACTATACCATCTTGCCAAACAACCTATTTGGTCAGTTATTTTTTTTTTGCTTTATTTTCATTATAGAAAAGAGAACAAAATTGACTTCACAAGGTAATAACATGCAAGGTCACATGCTAAGTTTGTTTAATCAACCCCCACACTGGTTGTTAACTAGGTTTTTTTGTATGATTTCCTTTGTTCAGATTGGTTTCCAACGAATACATCTGAAAGAGGAAATTAATCTTTTGTGTATTTAAACATAATCTACCAAGAACATATTTTGTCCACAAGTGAACAATGCTGTTTGTTTTATGATGACTACCACCCACACATACACACATACAGTAAATTTTTATGTACTTGTTCACAATGCTTGACTTTCCAAACAAATTGAATATGAAAATAGGGAATTCTGGGTATAATTTATAATTAATATTATTATTTTTATTAGCCAGTATTTATATAGCGTTGACATATTACGCAGCTTTACAAAGTCCATTGTCAAATCACTAACTGTCCCTTAAAGGGGCTCACAAACTAATGTTGTTACCATAGTCATATGTCATTGTTGTAGTCTAAGGACAATTTTAGAGGGAAAGTCGATTAACCTAGCTGCATGAAAAAAGAAAGAACAAAGAAAGCTGGGGCTACATATGGCAAGTGTCAAAATTATATTTAGCATACTTGCTAGTGTGTAGGACCTGCTCGGGGAACCTCGTGTCTGTGGTGGACTGAGAAAACCTAAAGAAAATAGTTGGAGAGTTTTCAATCTTAAGGAGTATATCCATACCAAGAGAAACCACCATGGCTATCCATTGTATAAACAGTCTGCGTATTCCCTGAAGGAGCCTACTCGCGAAACGTGTCGGGCTGGGATGTTATTTATTCTTTCCTGTGTACTATCCACTTAGGCATTTGTTGTCTAGTTTAACAAGCATACTTCCTTGTCAGTTTCTGTGTTCAATGCACTATGAATGTATCTTTATCACTCTTTATTGAACACAAGCAAGTATGCTAAAT
>NW_027322440.1:0-1754 GCF_032062135.1 Pyxicephalus adspersus | reverse complement strand
TTCTGATTATTGCTTTGTAGAGCCACCTAAGAGTTAATCTTTTTAGCAAGTCAAATACAAAAACATGGAATTCCGAATATATGTGTTATGTATGTACAGGCCTGGTCTGTGCCCTTGTGAACATCTTGTGTACTCCTTCTCACACTAGAGAAAAAGTGGAAAGATAGCGGCTCTTTTTGGCAGAAAATAAGTCTAGCATGACATAAAACCTTTTATTTCAGTTACTAAAACATATACTTCTTAGAAACATTGGTAATGTTGGTAAAAAGTTGGTAAAAGAGGCCCTGGCAATGTTTACCTATGACTTTATAAAATACTCTCAATAAAGAGTCCAAGATGTGGGTAAGTACTGTACTTACAGTCTCTCCCGACGCATTTCACCCTAAACGGGCTTCCTCGGGGGATTGCCAAGACCCTAGAAATTACATTAATGATAGTATAGTATATAATTTCCACAGTATTCTTACGATTTTGACAATTTTGAAATAAGCTGATTCATCTAAATAGTCTTGAAGAAGTTGGAAGAGTACATTCAACTCAGAAAATGTCACAAAAAGGAGGAAATTACTCGATTGGAGATTCTACAATTTCATATGAAAAAAAATTAAAAATGTAAATATGTTAATGTATTGGGATACAGATAAAAAAAAATATTTAGGAGTTATAATTCTTACTTGGATGGCTATTTTAATGATGTAGTAATTATTAATTAATCCAGTGCTAGTAGAAACAACTGCAGAGTTTGCCTTGGTCATTAAAGAGTTACAAGAGGCTGCAGAAAGAGCTCACCCCCTAAGATTACCCACAACCTCAGCTGTGTTAAGCAAAGGATTTCTTCTGCAAATCATGTAAACCACCCCTCCAAGACTCCATCCTGCACAGAGCCAGCAAGGAAGCTCGTTCCTTTGTTTCTAGGAAGCATCCTTAACCCGGGGACTACTTGTATGTCCCAGCACAGCACAATAACTTGATATGTGCTCAATATCTCTGCACACAATAAAAAATATTCCAAATTCCCTAAAAATTTTAATATGATAAACTGAAAACATAACAGTAACATAATTTTTTTTATGAACTAGAAATTATTTATGCATATGTGTTAATAAAAATGGTATTGATCTTGTCACGCTTACTTCTTCCTCACTAAAGAGCAGACGCCTCTCTTCTGCGCATGCAGGCAGTTCTGACGCTGGGCGTGCCTCTGTTTCCTAGCTTTATCAATTCCGTCCAATCCACTGGCCAATCAGAAAATAGCCTCTGGACCAGCCTTGGCTATTTAGCTAGCTCACAGACTGCACTTAGTGTTCGTGCAACGTGTCTCCATTCTGTGAAGCCCCTGGTTCTGTTGAGCTAGTTCCTGTTCACCTGGTGCTTAATTCAGTGTTTCCTCTGTCCAGCTCCTGTGTTAACCCCTTGTTGTCCAGTCTATTGGTTCCCAGCCAACTTCCCTGTGCTGTTCCAGTGTTCCTGTCTGTCTGTGGATATCCCTGAGTCACCTCCTGTTGCTTTCAGTGTCTCCCTGTGCCCGCAGTGGCCCCTGTGTCACTAGTGTCTGTCCCCTGGATCCCTGGCAATTGACCCCTGGCGTATGACCTGACCTAACTTGCTTGCTGCCTGCCTCGACCCTGGCCTTCCTCGACTATACTTCTGCTTTGTGGTTTGGTACCGTGTTTTGCCCACCTTGGTGTGCCCAAGGACCGCAACCTGGCAGTAACCAGCGGCACAACATCCTCACCATCAGAGGCTCTGGAGAA
>NW_027322439.1:0-1754 GCF_032062135.1 Pyxicephalus adspersus | reverse complement strand
CAAACCTGGGACCTAGTACGGCAAAGGCCAGACTGCTAACCTGACTTTTATTCAAGATATCTAACATATGTGTAAGATTTCACATAATTCCTTGCTTTCTATACTAGTTCACCCATAAAGAACTTCATTTTTTGGGGCATGATTTATTATAGCTCTCCAAGACTGAAAAAGATAAGCTTTTATGGGATAATCTGCATGGTCCGGCAAACCTGGAATGGATCTGGTTTAGAAATAAAATTTGCCATTTGCTAATTAAGAGCTTTTGGATTTTTTTGCGGAAATCCATTCCAGGTTAACTGAATCACTCAAGCTCACCCATAATTGTCCATCTTCTCCAGTTATGGAGAGCTTTATTATACCAGACCCATTATGTTTAGGCAATAAAATAGGCTATATTGTAGGCTTGATGCAAAGTTTTCCATTTTAAGAGATAAGTGCAGTTTGCTCCTGCTCTTTACTAAACTAACTCCCCCTCCAATGATGCATACCTCAATCCTACTGCCTTGAAAAGGTTAGGGATGGCTGGTTTAGCTCAGGAAAATGGCTAAATGTCCTAAATTGCAGTTATTCGTTTATTCTTTAAAAATGGCAAGAGGGCACTCCTTGCAAAAAGTTTAACATAGTTGATAAGTAAAGTTTTCTGTATATTAAGAGCAGTAAAAATGTCGACTAGCCAGCTAGTCATAGCTAACTTAATAGATGTTTTAAAGTTTGGAAGGGTTTTAAAAGTACATGATATAATTGGATAGTATTATTAATAATAAGTAACACCATGGATGGGTAATCCAGGGAGTATTGAAAAGCCTTAGAGTTGGACCATGCTCTAGAACAGTGTTTTATAAACAGGGTTTACCCAGGGTTTCTCCATTTGTTGCTAGAGGTTCCTTCAACAATGAACAATTTGTTCCTCACAGGTTCAATTTGATTGGTTACCAACTACTGACCACCATACTAATATACTGATGGCTGTGGATATATTAATTAAAGCAGGGGCTCCCTGAAGACCTGTAGTTCCCCCGTGTTAAAAAGTCAAGACACACTGCCCTAGAAGGCTTTTTTTTGCCTTCCTCTGGATCATTTATGTGTTTAGGGTTCTGAAGATAGATATCTTCCATTGGTTGAGATTAATAGCCGTGCACCGTTCAACCTGACTTTGGAGCTATATGCACAATCTTAGTAATTGGCATTGTCATTGACCAGGAAGTCAGGGCAAGGTATAGGCTAGGCAAATACTAGAGAGAGTTGTAGACACTAAGGACCTGGTGCAAAATCACAGCACCAAGTAGAGGCTAATATGGCTCTGCCCCTTTAAGATGGGCCTGCCTACTGAGCCATCATTTATTCGGCTGAGGTACATGGCTTTGGAGTCCCTGCTATACCTCTCAGGAAGTTCAAACTGTGCCGGGAAAGGCAAAGATTGGCGTGGGACCCAGACAGATGTGGGGAGCCATGGAGGGATCCTCTAAGTATGGGGACAATTCTAAAAGTCAAGCTGTTTTGATCAGGGCCAGGTCCAGAAGTACCCATTGCCCGCCTCCCCAGTAGCAACCCTGATTAACAGTACCTTTCACAGGTAACACCCCAACCCAACCCAATAATTTGAGGTTTTGTAAGTATGCATGGCAAGTATACATAATAATGACATAGTGTGTATCTACACTTTGCTTCTTGACTGCTTTCTTGCCCACTAGACCAATGGGAAGAAGCCTTCTTTACAAATCAAGATGCCACCTTGGTTCTTGATTGGCCAGACC
>NW_027322438.1:0-1754 GCF_032062135.1 Pyxicephalus adspersus | reverse complement strand
AGATAATTGCATGACATTAAACATTGCTGAAAAGTAGCACAGATAGGTTGGAAGTATTACTTACAGAAGAAGATCCCTAGGGTATCCCCCATGGCCAGCAATCCTTGATCCCTTTTAGATAAGCTGCAATTGTTTCTAGAGTTAAATTACCTTCAGACTATTCTAATGTACAGTTTTTAAACCGAAAATATTTGTGCAGATTAGTAGCAGTAAATATGACTGATTCAAATTTCTATGTAACACAGTAATGCACATAACCAACATAGTGGTGCCATTTATTTAGAATTGCACCAATGCACCTGGGTTGTAGCACACTTGAATGCACAATGGTGTTACAAAAAAAAAGGTCATGTACAATTTTGGGTACATTAGGATACATTGTCAGGCCATTCATTTTTATAGCATGTTAATATGCAGTATATTGTGTATTACGGGACTGCAAAGAAAAAAATAGTTTGTCCCTAAAAGAGAATTTAAAAAATAAATGACATTTAACCTTAAAAAATTAGATCTTCTGTGTACCACTTGCAAGCTACATTATTAGCTTCCTCTTTCGCCTGCTTTAATTTACCTAGCTGAGGAAAAGTCAGCCATATTACATATTTGGTCCGTTATTTGGTTAGTTATATTTAGTTATTGGTTAGTTATATTATAATTGGTTAGTGACTCAAAAATAAAGTAAGAAGGTCAGCATGACAACTAGATAACATTTACAGAATGAAAAATCAGAAAAAACAGTGTTATTCTTTGAAGATATTTCCAAATTTTAGGTCTTGCTGGATTATGGTTATCCATCACTTACTGGCTGATGTAACTATATGCTGCACTGATTCTGTGCAAGATTTAGTTAAAATTAAGGTACAGTACTTTTAAAAGGTACCACTTGAGGGCAATATACGCTGCACAATAAAACAATATTGTGGAAGACATTATCACACATATATTTCTATTAAAGTTCTAGCAGTAAAAGTCAATTAAACCTAGAGCATAAGGTAATATTTTAAGGGTTTAAATTAATATTTTTCAGTTTGGTAGATGTTTAAACGTTCCACAAACTCTTTTCTGTCTACTAACTGCTGTAAATGGTTAATCCCCAAGCAGGATAAAACTCTCTAAATCTATGACACATGAACACCATAATCCCCAGGTGGCAGTATGACATGATAAAGGACACAATGATGTGAAAGGTAATTGCCGATTTGCAAATATGTGAAACATTTCTAAAAAGGTGTCTAAAAAAATCTATATAATTATCAAAAAGTAAAGTCATGTGCGTCCCATGCACCAAAAAAATCTTTCTTTTTTCACTTACCTAAAGCAAAACTGAGGAGATTTCCAAGCCCTCACTATAGTGAGTTTGGTAGTACAAAAGATATAAAAAAGCAAGATCCTATTCTGCCTGGGAAGATTCTCCAAACCAGCAGATTGTGTTTGTTTTCATCTACCTGTAACCTATCTCAAAATTCAACATGGTTTTGACTTTGTGGGGCCTAGTCTGAAAGCTGCACCACAGCCAAGTTCCAGGCTGCTTCATGGCATTGGATGCAGACATTAGGCTCTACACCTTGGCAAACCCTGATTTTCCCTAAACTCCTATATGAAGTGCCAAATGGCCACATATATTTATGTAGTGTTTTTATTTTTAAGGCTTTTTGCAGACCTGATCACTATATTTGAGAATTAAACCATGCCAGATTCACTCTATTTACACCTAAGTAGACAGACATTCCTATATACAATACAAATGGGAAATG
>NW_027322437.1:0-1755 GCF_032062135.1 Pyxicephalus adspersus | reverse complement strand
CAGAATTTTATCAACAAGGAATTATTAAAAGTGGCTACTTTAAAATGATACAGCAACATGTTGTTATTATTTATTAGTATTTACAGTACATAGTCATATCACTAACTTTTCCCCAAAGGGGCCCATAATCCAATTTCCCTACCTCAGTCATATGTCATTACACAGTCTAAGGTCAATTTGGGGGAAAGCCAATTAACCTAACTGCATGTTTTTTGGAACGTGGGAGGAAACCAGAGTATGGGGGAGAAACCCATGGCAACACAGGGAGAACCTGCAAATTCCATGCAGATAGTGTCCTGGGTGAGATTCAAACCTGGGAGCAAGTGCTACAAAGGCCAAAGTACTAACCTCTGAGCCACCGAGCCACCATGCCACCCCATGTTCTTAAACCACACCTATTTTGGCCATACATATAACTATCTTGGTGCCCCGGGGTGCCCCAGGTGTTTTAGAACAATAGAAACACCAAGGCTTAAAATTGTCTTGCTTCTGTGGTTTTGAGCCAAGACCTGCCTTTACTGGCAACACTATATATGCCACCAATGTACTCCTTTCCATACACAAACTACCTTGATCCGAAAGATGCCCTGAGCTACGAGGAGCCAATTTGTATTTTTTACTGCGGTTCCTCAAAGAGCTCACAATCAAACAATTGCCAAATACCACAAACTGATATTGTATGCATTGACTGAGGAGTTATATCCTAAATGGAG
This sequence comes from Pyxicephalus adspersus, assembly GCF_032062135.1. Classification (NCBI taxonomy): domain Eukaryota; kingdom Metazoa; phylum Chordata; class Amphibia; order Anura; family Pyxicephalidae; genus Pyxicephalus; species Pyxicephalus adspersus. Next base: position 1,042 of record NW_027322437.1, on the reverse strand, counting down.
TCTGATATTTCTTTCTTTTTTATAACCAAACGTGTACGTGTTCTCTTTTCCCCTGGCCTAATGTAAGTGTACATTATTGTGTTTATTCTGTGCTAGACTCAATGCAAAGTTCATGTCTGCAATCTTCCCACTGAATGACCTTCACTTCATAGCAGCAATGTAATGCCATTCACTTCTTTTATTCCCTAAAAATAGAAATCAATAAACTGTCTGTTCGCGGCAAAGGGCCTGTGAAAGTTATGGGGTCCAGCACAGAGGCAGCCACTGCAGATTTCTGATACAAAGCCAAAATCCTAATGAAATCGGAGGGCAGAGGGGAGCGTAACGTGATTCATTGTGTGAAAGCAAGCAGATGCATTAATAATCTCAGGCAAATGCACGTGTTTTACAAGTGAGCTGTAGTGAAATTAGGGGATGTGCTGTAAGTTCTTTCAAAAGAATCCTTGAGACCCCAGTTCAGCTGTATGCCTACTCTATTTTTATTATATGTAAATTATAAAGTGTAAATAAAACAAAAAACAGGCAATATATTGCAGCTATCTGATGCATTAGTGTGGTGTACTCTTTCTTTTCCTTTATTGCTAGGGTTGGTAACCATTACAAACTTTGTCCCTCTAGGACAGGATTACAGAATACGGTCCCCTCTGCTCCTCCATATGATATGAAAGGTGTTTAAATGTCTGGAAACAGCTGAGTATTAAAATATTGGCCAACAGAAAGGCTAGAATGCATATTTGGCACCTCCACTGACAGGGTCCATGGAACAATTTTAGAGGTGAATACGGGCCATAAGAATATTCCCCCTCCTACCTTTTTTTCTACCCCCTTTACCCCTACTGAAAAAACATATTTACTTCCCCAAAGCAATTATTGTGTGATGCTCCAGCCTGATTTTCTTTCTTCCTTTGTTTACTTGCTGGTAGTGTCTTTTTTTAGGGGTATACATGTACCTGCCAGATGTGAACATTTTTCTATTGATTGATAACAAGAAGTCTTATTCTGAACTGGTCTCAAGATGTTGTCGTCAACAGGGACTTGCCAC
>NW_027322436.1:0-1755 GCF_032062135.1 Pyxicephalus adspersus | reverse complement strand
GGGTTATCGCTTCTCGGCCTTTTGGCTCACGATCCTGTTTTGGACCTTGGGCTAAAGGGTGTCTTCTAGTACCTCGCCAGTCAGACTCGGCCTTCCTGGGTTCCTTCGGGTTCCCAGGATGCTGCTATAGGGTCCTACGCCGGGAGAAAAAAGGAAGGGAAGCGATCGGCTCGCTGGTTTACCAGTGGAGCTTTGGATGTCGTATTTGCATAATTGGTTCGTATGCAAAGTTCTAGGCGAACATGGCTAAAACCATGGAGAAGCCGGAGGAGATGGGGTCAGGAGTACCCAAGGCTCTACCAGAAAGTTTTTCGGAGGAAGATGACAAGGTTCCAGACTATGCCCGGATTGTTAATGCTGTACGGTTTTTTTTCAGAAGAGAAGGTGAAAAAGACCAGCTGCAGTATGTGGTGGAGGGAATCCTGAAGGATCTTTGTGGAGTCCAGGTGAGAGAGGTAATTGCTCTCTATGAGTTCCCAAAAAGATCTATTTACGATGTTGTTTTTTCAACCGAGGTAATTTTGAAAGATTTCCTGATCGGATGGGAGAAAAGGAAGGAAGATAAGAGAGCAAAAGGCATCAAAATGGTACCCCATTATGATGACGAGACTGTCGTAGTAGTCAGGATGTTCTCCCCGTACATAACAGAAGAAGAGATTATTGTTTTTTTGAAAAAGTTTTGTACAACTGGGAAACCCCTGGGTAAAATTATGAATCGGTTTGGGATTTGGACCGGAAAATGGCGGTTTTTAGTTAGATTTAAAAAAGGGGAAAAGCCACCGGCAAAATTCAAGCTTGGAAATGTTAATGGTGAATTATTTTTTTCTGGGATGGGGTATTTTTGCAGGAATTGCAAAATGTATGGGCATCAAAAAGAAGGGTGTGGGAAACAGGTGTGTTCCTTATGTGGAGAGACAGACCATAAGAGTGACCAATGTACAGTGGGGAAGAGATGCAATCTTTGTCAAAGTACAGGGCATTTGTATGCAAATTGCCCAGAAAAGAGAGATAAAAGTGGTTTTGAAAAGACGCATAAAGCTGAAGGGAGGAAGAGGGAGGAGAGAGATGTTACGGCAGAAGCGATGCAAGCTCTGGAAAAATTAGTTAAGGAGGAAGAGAGGCAGGGAACGGAAAGGATGGAGGTTGGTCAAGAGGAAGTAAGTGAAGGAGAGCCTAGTAAGAGGTTTAAGAAAAGTGGACCTGAGGAGGACGAGGAACTTGTAAAATTATTGATGAGGGAACCTCAAGATACAAAAGAAATGTATTATTTAAAAGCATCAATGAAGACAAGATTCATAGGGGACCAGAGTGGGAGGACAGAAATATGGGAAAAGGAGATCCTAAGGTTAAGCAGAGCAAATCCAGGTCTTTTTTCAAGTAAGTTAGGGATTCCAGTGTGGCTGGAGGAGAGAGTAAGTAGAAGAGATGGCCATGCCATCTATGTCCTGTTTCTTTTATTGATGAGAGCAAATAGAGATGTTGTGAAAGAAATATTTAATAGGGATATAGGAGAAGTTATTATGAAGTATGGTTAAGTGGATTCTGTCTTTTGGAAAATAATACGTTTAATATTAGAGTGAAGAAATGGTTTTGTGATATGAAAATGGAAAATTTGTTATTATGTTAAGCTAAATGTAGAATTTTTAAGTTAAATCAAAAGGAATTTTTTGTGTTTTGGAAAATGAAAATTTATGTATCATGTTAAGCTAAAAGCAAAATTCTAAGTTAAATTTAAAAGGAAAAAAAAAAAAAAAA
>NW_027322435.1:0-1756 GCF_032062135.1 Pyxicephalus adspersus | reverse complement strand
ACATGAGTGATCATGAGTGACTTTCAACAATAAATGTGTACTGTAGTCTTCTTCATGGAAAAATAAGACATCCCCTGAAAATAAGACCCAGGGCATATTTTGGCATTTCAAAAAGAGAGTGCCTTATAATCGGGGAAACAGGGTAATGCTAAATCAGGTGTCAGCAATGACAACCCTATTCTGCACCCTTGTTTTTAAAACTTGGGAGACACCTCTCCTATACATAGCCTGTGTTCAATGCACACCACTGTTCAGCTACGTGTTTGCATTGAGGCTACAATGAACCAGCAATAACAGACCTGCGGTATTTTTGGAAGAATCAGCCTGAGATAACTGGACATCATGCTGTAACATTTCCAAAATTCTTTCAAAGAAATGTGACCCAAACTATCAGCACAGTAAAACAAGAAACATTCCTGACTTCCTAAACAGATCGAGGCATCCCCTGCTGCTATGATGTCCCCAACGTATTGCCAATAAACATAAAACACAAAATAGAGGTATGTGTTTTCTTGAGGTTCAGGTTACGAAAATATTTTCTCCTTTAGGGAATGTCGGTAATGACTGTGGAATTTATTCCAAAACCTAAACTACAACTGCGCGTAGGAAAATAAACAGCTTGGAATCTATTTATTTACAAAGGACACAAAGGTTCTTCCGTAGGTACCGAAATATATCGTCTTACAAGCCAAGGCGACTGTGGCACTGTGTTTTTGTATTTGAAGGGTATGTAACCCCTAACAATGAACTCTTCCTATTGGGTCTACTTATTATACTAATAAAAGTGTTTTGTTTTATCTGTTTATTAGGAACATCAAATACCAGTTGATCTTCATGGAAATCCTGTCAGTTGTAGGTTCTTGTGTTCTATATCTGTGCTGCATTCTTATCAGTTACATTATTCTCCGTTATGAGAGCTACAGAACAATGTTCATCTATGTTATGGAGAAGGTTTCTGCAGTCATATCTTGCTTTTGTTGTCCTGATATAGAATGATTGGTGACTGTTGTCACCATAGGAAAGAATGTGTGTTTGGTGGTGCTTGTCTTGGGCGAGGATCTGACATTCTATGAATGGTCTCCCAACATCATTTATGGATGCATCAGGATGAATCATTGATTGACCAATCAGGAACAGCAGCTATACAAGGCAAGAAAGGAAAGAAAAGGGGATGCCACTTGCTCGTCCATTCACCTCTCCATCTATAGAACAGAACTGGAGATGTGTGTACAGCGCTCTTTCATTCATCGGTCACTAGAGATGATCATGAAAGGTTTTATGTGTGTACGCAGCCTTACTGGCAGAATTACCAAGTAAAAAGAAGGGGGGAAAGAAACAAATGCAAACATCACATTTAAAAAAAATTCCATAAAAAAGGTCACCTTACACTCTCTGGGTCCCCTCCCCTTTCTTTAATCACCTAGTATACTAGTTGGAAAACGTACCTGTAATCTGTAAACTAATATAACCCATGTCTTCTTGCCTAAGGATGGATGACCTTCTGGAAGGATTACTTTAGAATGCAGAGAAGGTGAACTCTCATACTAAATTGATTATTCACAGGTCTGGAAAATTTTCTTGTGAGATCCCCAAGCCTGTAGGGGTAGTGTTATGATCTGGGGAGCCTGTGGGGGCAATTGTATGATCTGGGGAGCCTGTAGGGGCAATGGTATGATCTAGGGAGCCTGTAGAGGCAGTAATATGATCTGGGGAGCCTGTGGGGGCAGTGTTATGATCTGGGATGGTTGTGGGGGCA
>NW_027322434.1:0-1757 GCF_032062135.1 Pyxicephalus adspersus | reverse complement strand
TTGCAGCAGGGACACACAATCAGCAAAGGGTCCAAATATATATTTTCAAATAACGTAGCTCCATGTTGTTATTATTTAGAGACCAACAGGTATGCTCCAGAAATAGGTACTCGTTTCACAAGATGTAACTAGTCCCTCAAATGGGCCATGTAGAGCAGCTCCCATATGTAAATACTCCCTTGGAAAAAATAAAAGCTCTTTCAAAGTGAAAGTGCCCTAAAAACTACCAAAACCCAATCCAATTTTAGCTTAATGATTCACTTCAATGCTTTTCCCAGAATGATAAATTCCACTAAAATATTTTTTTGCTGAAATTTAGGCATAAATCTCAATTTTGCCAATTTACCCTTAGAAATTAAATAGATTGTATTAGTTTTTAAGGGACAGTGGTGCAATTGGTAAGACCTGTTTATAATATTTTACTATAGTGTGAAATGGTGGCAAATGTGAAGAAAGTGAACAAAAGAATGCTTGTTTTGTAACATTACAGAGACAAAGAAGAAAGGTCCACCCTAAAGAATAAGTAAAGTTTAAAGTAAAAAACACTGAAATATATCGCCTTTGTGAGAGACATTGTCAGTTGCACCTTTCATAATATTCTTTTGTTCACACAGACATGGAAGAAGTGGGTCATTTTTGTAAATATCTCTGTTGGGCTCAAACAAGAGATAGAAGACATTATTTATTTACCAACCCTGATAAAATGAAAAAAAAAAACAGTTATAAAAAAAACAATGTTATACCTATGAAATAAAATTGAAACTTGATAATATGACGTCTTAGTAAAACAATCATTTATTAAAATGGCATTTACTTGGCCAGTATGCATAGCTTGCAAGACCAGTACTCTGGCTCTTGATGACAAGGAATGGTTCTAAAAATGAAATATTTGTTATGCTTTTCATTTAGCTTTATATAAATTCTGTGACATGGTAGATTAGACAAACTGAAAATAGATCAGTGTTTTTGCATGTGGCCAAAGGCTCTATTAAACAAGCACAGGCTCAGACATCGAAATGTCAAACTGCAAAGCTGTTTAAAGATTAAATCTCAGCTTTGTTCAAAAGGAGAAAACATATCTCCCAACTCTGAGATCCTCCCCAGTAAACTTTACAACCAGCAAAACATATCTATAAAAACACACTTGGTGCTTTTCTGCAGTGTCTGCCCTCGATAAAATGTGAGAGTCATTCAAAAAGGGCATCATTTCCAATGAATCCTGAAAGTGTCACACAGAGTATTGATCGATCAGCCTTGCCGTCAGCATGACCGGGGCCTGCACACAGCTATCCCTGTGATCCTATTTTCATAGCTCAGACACCTTCTCTTCCAGGCAAATGGCGTCAGGGAATAACACACTCGCTTTGGAAAGGAGACAAACATTGAAGAGAAAGGCAGCAATGGAGCCAGACATATATGTCTTAAATAACCACTTTATTCTATTGAACGTACACCACTGTCCCTGTTATCCTCAAGGTTTTCCTATGTTTGTTCACTGCTTATGATATGTGTCTAATTATAACAAAAGAAAAACATGTTTATTTTTGTAAATGTGTACTTATAATTATGTATTATACGGTGTATATGAAGACCGCCTTGGCGGTTTGTTCTAAAAAATGTAAAAAAAAAAAACAACCCAAACAGCTCGGGGCTGAAAGTGAAAATATGAAATATAAATCATAAAGTCTTTATCAATATACAAATAACTATTTGTTAAACCTTCTGAATAAATGTAAACTTTAACTGCATGACATTTA
>NW_027322433.1:0-1758 GCF_032062135.1 Pyxicephalus adspersus | reverse complement strand
CTCTCCAGCCTATAAATCAGACCCAATGCATGCAATTGTCCTGTATCACTGGGTGGAAAATGAACTTTAGTGACATCTAGTGGTCATTCTATAAATTACATGTAGCCAAGTTTACAAAGGATCCTATTAGCGATCAATAGGCTCCATAATATGTTTGTAAAGAAAAATGATTGCAGTACCATTTTTGATTTTGATCTCAGACTGAACACTATCTGAATGGAGTTTGTATGCTCTCCCCATGTTCATGTAGGTTTCCTCTGAGTGGTTCACTTTACCCCACACCTCAAAAAACATGTAGGCTCGCCCAGAAAATGTGCCTGTTGTGCGTGGAAAATAAGCAGCACAACCTTAGTGTAGAGTTGCTGGGTGCTGAGTGCAAATTTAGATATATGAATATTATTAAAGAATAAAACTATTTTTAAAGGGTATATTGGAAAATAACCTGGCAAATCATCACAATGAGCATATCTCATTTACAGGGAGAATTCTAACTTACAATAAGTAACCTTTTCTATAAAAATAGATTTACCATTTCAAAATAAAGGACAAGTGATAATAAATGGGGACAGAGATTCTAAGGTTTAACAAAGAAGCATTTTGTATGTATTACATACATGTCTGCTGTATATAGGGCCCCTGAGCTGTAATTACTTCTGTACCTCTATCCATAGCGGACTAACGCTGGGCTATTGTTGTATACGGATGACCAAGTGAGTTTTTAAAACTCGATCTCGCAGCGAATTCAGCCATTCTCGCTTACAGAAATTGTAAGCGAGAACGGCCGGTGTCGAATTAAAAAAAAAAAAGATTGCAGGCTGTGCTGATCAATGAATGCAGCCACGGCTGCATCCATTGATCAGCTCAGTGTGCGATCCCCAGCACTAGAGGTTAAATAGGTCTCCCCATTCAAAACCTCTAGTGCTCTCTGATTGGCTGAGGAAAGTTCGGTACAGCCCAGTGACCGTGGGAACTTTGCGGTCACAGCTGATTGAAAGCACGCAAGTTTATCTGCAGTTCAGTTCCCAAGGTCACCGGGCTGTACTTATCAGCCCGGTTACCGTGGGAACTGAACTGCAGATGAACTCTCAATAGAGAAACTAAGAAGAAGAAGAATAAATGGAGCCCTGAGAATCCACTGCGATCCCGGGGCACTAGAGGTCTTCCATTGGTTTTGTGAAATTGGTTCGCCAAAATTTTGTGAATTCATCAGAAGTTTGAGAAAACTTTTGTGCGAATGCCAGAGGCATTCTCAGTCATCCCAATTGTTGTATTGTATATTTATTGGTTGAAATTCATCGGCTTTTAAGATATTTTAATGGATGGAGAGGTTGCACTTCCTCATACCTGTGAACCGCACTTGCAATAATGATGCTACATGCATAGTAGATTGTCACCCATGGCTGTGCCTAGGGAGTGACTGGCAGTGGTAGTGAGCGGTTCAGTACTGCTTGCTGTGAAATATTCATTATGAATCAGAGCTTGGGTTGGCATGGCTGGCAAGGTGCCAAGTGTATGGCTATGAAGAATCCACATCAACTTCTTTTTAAGTGAACACCCCAAGATTTTATAAAGTGGGAAAGGATAAAACTAAAACTCTATTGCTGTTTGTGTCCCATTGGGATTAACCTAAATTCTGCCCCAAGGTGGTCCCAGTAAGTGGGAAATTGGAGTGGTGAATGAGATGCAGGAAAAGTGACTTGCAAATTGAATTGACCTAAAACTGAGCCAATTAAACTCTGCAACATGTTCAGCACTTCC
>NW_027322432.1:0-1758 GCF_032062135.1 Pyxicephalus adspersus | reverse complement strand
GACTGACTGTACACACGGCAGATTTTCGCCCGATAATTGGCCGATACCGATTATCGGGCGAGAAAAATTTGCCGTGTGTACGCAGCTTAAGTTATTAACAATTTTTTTTAAAAGCTAAACATATTTGTTCTATATTTGTATATGTTTTATTGTATGCTCTTTTGTACATTTAAATTGTTTTATTGTTGTGTATTGTTTTGTACTCTCAACAGTTAAGTTCAATAAAAAAACATTAAAATAATAAATAAAAATAAAATGACGTGTAAGTGCTGCAAAAAAAGGATCCTCAAGGTATTCTCAGCAACAACAGTCTGTTAAGCTTGATAAGTTATTGTGCGTTTCACCTGTTCTGCACAATATTACTGTGGACTATATAACACTACAAGAGATATTCCTTTCTTGACAACATTGTTCTTCCATTAGATACAATATGGTATGTGGCTCAGGTTAAATTTGTTAGTGTACTAAAAGCTTCCACTTACCAATATTTTCTATTTGATTTGTTTTTTGTCTCTCAATAAATGGATTAGTTTTTTTTTAGGTGGCAGAATAAATGTCAAGGGGTGTGGAAAACATGGTTTTAAAAAGGGTCTGTGTTAAATCATTTAAAATGATACATTTTCTTTAATTTTATGTGTGACTGTGGATCAAGATTATGGTATCTGTCTTAGTAATGATTTTTTTTTTATCTCTGTGGTTCCTTCAATGTTCACAGCATTTAATTACAATAAATGACATGGTATATGAAGATAAGGAAAGCAGACATTTGATCACAGATATAAAGACCCTGCAGCAAAATCATTTAGTCCTAGGATCCCATACACTGGCTGCAGTCATCTTATGACTGGTGAAATGTGCCTGCTAAGATTTAGATGGACATGTCCTTCACAAAATTAGCAGAACTGATAGCGTCTGTAATGATTTTCAGGAACAAATTCTACGAAATATACTATATGTATACAACCTAGTAAACTTTAGAGACCATTAATAAACTACATTATATGGCTGACAACATAATATTTTCTTAGCACACTTACCTTTGGTACACTCTTCATTCCTGCTTTTCTCTCATTTCTGTGCAAATTAAAAACCAATATCTGGGGATTAGTATGACGATAAGGCACTCTATGTATGTTAATCATTGTATGATAAGCGTGTAAAGAAGTGTGAATTGTTTAGTAACCACTCAAAGTGTATTTTATACTAAGCTGCAGGGTAAAGGGTAAGTCCTTTCAAAATGAATGCCATTTTATTAGGAAAGTGATTTATTATGCTCAGTACAAAAATACTTATTGATTTTGAAAATCATTTAATTTGTCCAATCACGCAAGCCAGCTTACGCAATCATTGACAGCGAAGACTGCAGCTAATGAGGACTGATGCCCAGTTAAGTAGTCTGCCGTCTGGTTGGGGGACCCCTAGTTTAGATTGAGCTTAAGCTGATTGGTGCAAATATGAGAGAAAAAAATATTACCACAGGCAGTACTACTATTGCTGTGTCATTCAGTTTGTGAAATGTGTGCAGGCTCCTCCTTCCATTGTAAGAAAAGCAATATCTTTAGAACACTTTTCATTGGGTTTTTGATGTGGGTGTACAAAGCATTGGTCAGACCACATCTGGAATATGCAGTTCAGTTTTGGGCACCAGTTAACAAAAAGGACGTGGGAATTGGAGAGAGTGCAGAGAAGGGCAACTAAACTAATAAAAGGAATGGAGGAGCTCAGCTATGAGGAGAGATTAGCTGAACTGAATCTATT
>NW_027322431.1:0-1759 GCF_032062135.1 Pyxicephalus adspersus | reverse complement strand
ACTGGTGAAAGTGTATTCTCTCCAGCCTTGGAGAGCTTTAAAAAATCATGCCCATGGTGTCCAGAGACACAACTCCTCACTGCCCTGAGCCTGCGATGCATACGGGAGACATGATCCGCACATCTGGCTGGTGTGCCTACCCTCCCCCCATGAGGGGTACTTCCCTTGACCCCACTGGGGGGGTGCACTGGCCAGACCCCTGCTGTAGATCACTACTTAACCTGCTACTACAGCTGTTTACAATTGGCTAAATTACTGTTCTTCTTTTTCCATTTTTTGAAGAATATAAGAAGGTGGCCCATTGTTGTATAACCCAATTATTTATTTACATGGACACGTTAAAAAAGCTTCTGATATGGCCATCTCTGGTTACACAAATAACAAGCACAGACAGTTTTGTATTTAATACATAAAGGGTGTTTTAGAGGCTGTAAGAATTACATTTTCCCACACATATGGTGTGAATGCTTTATTGCATATATAATATACAATAGTTTGGGGATCTTATTAAAACAAGTTATGGGTTTTCTAATTAAGCTCACATCATAAATAGATTTAATGAACCAATCTTTAATACATTTACATGTGTTGGGAGAGCTATACAAAGCTCTGATAAGGGCTTACAGGTGAGAATTCTGGGAAAAAGCAAGCAATTTTCGTAATTAAATCCCAAATTTGTAACCTATAGTTTGCAGTTCATGGATTTTTTTTAACTTTACTAATGTAGAGTTTAAACTTAGTATTTTCTGCGGTGCACACATAAATTTTGGATTTTTAAACTGTAGTTTAACTTTTCAAAGAAAAAAGAATAATGAAAGTGTAAAAAGAAAAAAAAACAGAACATTGGAGCAACAACAGAAATGCCACAGTACAAGTATGAGGTACCCAAGCAGTTGACAAGTAATAGTAAAGTAAAATTCTATGTAAAAAAATAAACTTTCAAAGAACACATAAATAATGGTTAGGGATAAAAAAATATCAGACAGTTTTGCTTGGGGTGGAGATGTTTCCAAGGCACAAAGGAAGTCTAGGGAAACTTGAGCCAAAGCTTTTTTCTATTAATACTGATGAAATAAGTTCAAACCTTTGTCAGGTTTTAATTGTAAGTCAATGTCCCTGCTGTAGACACCACTCACTTATTTTTCCATCTAGCAGTAACAAGGGCAGAAAGCAAAGGAAAATTACCCCAATGGAGTCCCAACCTATGAAGGGCCCCTAGTGTATAAACAAAAAAATACCAGTAATTTTATACATACATTGCTCTTTTGGACTGACTTATCTCCTGCCCAAAAGTTTAATTATAGTTATTGCTGGAAATTGTTTCTGGGGTTTGTTGTTGTTGGTATTGCATAGGATTGTTTCACGAATGCCAGGGGTTATATTTCTTGCCATTGACACTAACAATGAATTTTTCTTTAACTTTCCTATTTTTTTTTTTTTGTTTTTTTTTGTGACCATCCTATACCAGGCTTTCATACATGTGATTGGTATTAGATAGTCTTTTCTGAGATGCAAGGGTTCTTGTCATGTTACACATGCAAGGTTTGCTTTTCATTATGTGTGTCCCTTCTCTCTTCCCCTAGCTTCTGCTTAGTCTCTTGTCTCCTCCCCTCTTTTTCTTTCTGTCATCTACCCTCATCTCAGCTGCATGCTCCTGTTAGTTGCTCACAGCATGATATTTTGACCTATCCATCTGTTCATCGGTGTATGATCTGCACAGTTTGGAATAAACTTTTTCAGGATCTACAAGGTGTCCTTT
>NW_027322430.1:0-1759 GCF_032062135.1 Pyxicephalus adspersus | reverse complement strand
CATATACTACTGTACATGGCTAATTATAAAAACTTAGACTCAAAACAAAAATGCAATAAATAGATAAATAAGTAAAATAAAAAAATAAATGCCTCCCTAACTTGTAAAATACATGGTGGCATTTAGCTTCTGAACAGGAAAACAAAAAAGCCCCAAGAAGCAATAACTGTCTAATAGAACATTTTTAGTATAATTGAAGCCAAATAAAATTTTCTAAAATGTTGTTAAATACATTCTAGGTGCATAGAAACATAGGGTAGACAAAGTATTTTTCTTATCTACGTTTTCTTTTGTAATAAGCCACAGTATAGTCACCCTATAAAAGCAGTGGTCTGACTGCAGCAGTCCAATATTTATCTAAGCTAGAGATCTCCAACCAAAGAGGAACATGTGCTTTGCTGGTTGCAGAGCTATGCAGAGTGACATAGTTTTTCCATATTAAGCCATGTGATCATTTATTTCTTCCCATTTAGTAAATAAATCCCACTACAAAAAAGGCAGTATATTAGTTTATTCGAGTGGTTATGAAAAAAAAACAACTGTAACTGTAACAAGAACATCTTGTGTACTCTGGTTATACTACTTTTATCACTTAGTAGTAATACGTAGTAGAATAAATAGATGATGACCAAATGATGGTAAATGTGTTCATGATGGTAAATGTGATGGGATGGAGATCTTGAAGGGCAAGATTAAGACCAAGTTTTCCTCTATTTATCATACATGACTTGTGCTACCCATCCCCGAAACAAAATATTTTATAACCATAAAAAACATATTTATCATTGTAAAGGTCTCTATATTATTTCTTTTATATCATCATTCTTCTTGTTCCATTGGTCACAACCAATTATTTTCTCTTGTTTAAGGATTTCTGTCTTTGCATGCTGGGCTACATTTCTCTTCAAACAAGTAAGAAATGCTTCTTGGTTCTGTTTTGTAAATACTTCCACTGCTTGCACATTCTGTGGACGGCAAGGGTCCCCATATTTAGCGGTGATCCTACTAGGCTGGTGATTGCATTAAGGCCATTTTAAGACTCACAGTTGACTGCAGAGTTCTGCAGTAGGCTCAACCATGGTTCTAAGTGTTCCTATTCAACTAATATGAGTGGTTGAGAACTAGTGGTTGAGAACTGCTTATGGAACTTACCTAGCTGTTTTTGTATAGTTGACAGATATCATCCCCATGACAAATTTAATGGGGATGTTTAATTTGTTTTGAATGTATTTAAATCATGACTTTCATTGATTATTGATTGTATACCTACTTGATGCTATAATACAATCGTATCTTAGTTTAAAAAGAACTTATCTCTCTATTCTCTCAATCCATTGTTTCTAATAACTTTGGGGTTGGCAACTAACTGACATATCATGGAGGAAGGGTATCAATTTCCCTAACTGCTTTCTTCTTCCAGAGGTTGCTAGGGGTTCCTGGACCTGTAGCTCATTGACTTCACATTTAATAATACATACATAGGTTTGGAGGCCAATGCCACTTTGTAGAGCCAATTGTGTGACTCTAATTATGTTTTTAGGTGTCTGTTGTAAAAGGGGGCATTCTTTTCACTGATCACCAATGTAAAAGGCATTTTTTCCCTTTAAACCCCCAAAAATGGTTTTAGTAGGGGTTCCCTGATACTTGAAAAATGATTTAAGGCCTCAAAATACAAAAAGTTGAGAAAGTCTGCTCGATAATATTGACCCACAAGGTTTCTTTAATGGATCCTTGTTTTCAACTACATGTTCCTTTAAAA
>NW_027322429.1:0-1759 GCF_032062135.1 Pyxicephalus adspersus | reverse complement strand
GGTGGCTTATTTGATGGGGATGCCGTATCATCGGGGAAACACGGTATGTAATTGTGTACATTACAGTTTATTATAGTAATACATTTTAGCTAGATACAGAGGGACCTCATGTAGTCAGTCGAGATTTGCTGGCCACATAAATGATAGTCCTCTATGGTATCTAAAGCAGACCTAAACTAGAAAAAACAAAAAGTCACCAGTGGGTAGAGCTAGTCGACTCAAAAATATCAGATGTCTCTTTGTGAAACAAATTAAGCCCTGGCTCCTGGTGGCTTTTTGTTTTAGCTTTACACTGCATGAAGTGTGGACAGTGTAGGTGGTGGTGCAGGCAGTGTATTGTGGTGGTGCTGCATTCCAAGTCTGTATACGTAGAAGTTACCTCATAAGTGACCAAGCAGTAGTCAAAGAGGATCACTCGGAGGTCTGCTGTGGAGTTGGCGCCTTCTGAGGACACAATGATGACAAGATCCTGGACCTGTCATCACTGAAGAGTGGCTGCACGCTGGTAAGTCTGTGCCATATTCAACAAGGATGCTTTGCATACTTGCTGTTTATGACAGAAGCTCACCACCCACAGAGTATAGTTCCACTTTAAATAACTGCTGTTTTTTCCACTTTAAATAAACAACTGGATGCTCATGGGTGATGCAGTCCAGTGGCTTATCGTTCCAATAATACCGGTACTAGCATTGGAGTATTTGGTTTTTTTTTGTTTTTTTTTATGGGGTTTACATTTTTAAAAATGTGTGTGTGTGTGTGTATTTTCCTTTTTTTATATTTTCATTTTTATTTTTTTTGTTCGTTTTAATTTAGGTGTACTTATTTAACAGTTGTTTGGAAGAAGAAGTTTATTGACCGTCGTGAACATCTTGGTTGAAGCTAATTTCTCATCAAATATCAGTACACTGCAATTCCAGGCTGTTTACTTTCTGTGCTAGACTATATATTTGTCTAATAGCTTGACAACTGTTGCATTGATACTGACTTCAGAATTCATATATCACCACCACATTGTTCATAAAGTAGTCCTGGCTGAATTGATTATCAATATCCACTTTACTGCAGACCTAAAGAGAAAAGAATTCTGTATTACTTCTTAATAAACTACTTTTAAAGAAGCCAGAATGTCAAATATATGGATTCAATTCTAAAATATTAAATATGTTCTACTTAAAGGATAGCTTTGCTAAAATAAATGTGTAGGCTTTTATTGCTGACCTTTTTCTAAAAATGGTAGCCGTTTTTAATACAGTGGAGAGTCTTCCATTTGGGTTAAGTTTCTGTTTTCCCATTGGTGTCTATAACATTATATGGTGTTGTCATGACGAACATACACTGGACTGTCGTGTAGGATCTCTGGCTCTGATGTTTGACCTGCTCTTACTTCTGCCCCTGTATGATTTCCCTGACTATTTGACTCTATCTGTGGCTTTAACCTTTGACCTGCTCTTGCTTTCCATTCTTGCTTCATGTTCCAACTACTCCTTGACCCTGTCTTGTCCTGTGAGTTCCTGATCCTTGTTTTCCCAAAAGCCATCCTTTGCAAGACATAAGACTTGGGGCATCTGGGACAGCACAATCTGCCTCCTGAAGCTGAGCGAGGGATATAGGGTCTATATGTCTATAGGTGAAGAGTATTGTGTAAGGCTGAGAGATTAAAATAAGCTCCCATCCTATTGTGTGTGAAATTCCCCCACCTACTAGATTGTAAGCTCTTCGGGGCAGGGTCCTCTCCTCCTGTATCACTGTCTGTATTAGT
>NW_027322428.1:0-1759 GCF_032062135.1 Pyxicephalus adspersus | reverse complement strand
AGGATGTGAGATATGTAGTGTGGGAAGTAGTGATGGTTTCAAATGACAGAAGAAGCCGGGTAGGCAAGTTTGAAAAAATGGGTTCTGAGTGCTCTTTTAAATGAGCAGAAAGTAGGAGCAAGCAAAATAGGACGAGGAAGACCATTCCAGAGAGTTGGAGCAGATCTAGAAAAGTCTTGTATTCGTGCGTGTGATGAGGTTATGAGTGAGGAAGTCATTAGTAGGTCATTGGAGGAGCGGAGAGAGCGGCAAGGGGAGTATTTTTTTAACCATGTCAGAGATGTAAGTGGGACAATAACTGTGTAGGGATTTGAAGGCAAAGCACAGGAGCTTAGAAGATTGTATGCCTCCTATTCATGTAAGAAGGTTGTATGCCTCCTATTCATGTAAGAAGGTTGTATGTCTCCTATTCATGTAAGTTTCCTCTTGGCACTCTGCATGTTTCAGAAATGGGGGCAAAACCATTGACTCTTTGGTGGGAAGGGGGTGCAAGAACACCAGCAGTATGGTGTGATGTGTACTTAATGGACAACCAAAACATTTGCTCCTTGGCAGGTTCTAGAATAGTTTGGCCTTAAAACACAGGATACAAATTTCAAATTGACATTTAATAAATGGTAATATCTGAGCATTGCACACTCTGGTCTTGGGTGAAATTGCCAGGACATCCACTGCTGGGAAGATTGGCAGCAGTCTTGAATGTTTGTCCTTTCTCCAAAGAACTTCTATCTTTTGAAAATGGATTTATATTTCTTCCCAGTTTTATGGGCAGCAACAAATGGTTCTCTTGATTCATGCTAATGTCTTTCATCCTTGGCATTGGCACACCTGAATGCTCCAGACTAGAAAACTGCCAAACCTGAGCAGAGATGCTCACATTTGCTGATCAATTTAATCGTCAGCATCTGGCTGCTACTAACCCTAATATTTTCTTATGGAAACTGGTAAGGGTTTACTTACTCTTCACTCACTGCTTCTTCATATTGGCTTCGTCTTTATTTAATAAAAGCAGTGTATTATGTCAGGTGTTTGTCTGTATTTACCTAGTTTTAGGACCTGCTAAGGACCAGATAATCTTTGTCCTGATACTAAAAACTTTGGAGTGTACATTCTTTTTCATATCGCTATGTAAGCCCTGAGAGCAGATCTGTCCCCATTTGAACTCCCCCCATAATGAAAACTTGGCAAAAAAAGCAGACCTCCAGCATATATGAGAAGCTAAGTTTTCCATCACTCTGACTCTGAAAAAAGTGCTATATTTGCAGTGTAATGTATGCAGCAAGCCCCTCAACATATAGCATTGTCACCAAAATTCCTGGAGTAGTCAGGAACATGTTTAAAATTAGTGTTTTTGTTTTTTTTTTACAAGCAGTCAGTAAAACTTTCTTAAACTGCATGTGAGTTGATTCAACTATTATGTGTGTTTTTTTGCTTTTTTGCCTCCATTAAATGTGATATACAGAAAAATGATTTTATTCTACTTTGTTTTAATTTGAGAAATGTTAAAAGTACACCTGACCTCCCTGACATTTATGGTCACAATTGCTACTGACATGAAATTATGGTGGCTGTATATTAGCAGTCAGCTCAATTGATTTGTTACCTATGAACAGATTTTAAAGTTCCCAGCTGGGGCAAGAGGTGTCACACACCCAAGGGTGTAGAATATTTGCAGCCACTGCAGTGGTGGCATTGTAAGCTGCCCTTACAACCTACCCTGCAGTTCCACATCACCCAGACCTGCCATGAGAAACATTGG
>NW_027322427.1:0-1759 GCF_032062135.1 Pyxicephalus adspersus | reverse complement strand
ATTTGTTTGACTTAGCCTTTAAATGTGAACTGGGAGACAATATTACAGAAAAATGACTTGTAAAGTGGTCTGCAATACAAAATAATGCAACTGTCACAAAATCTGTAATGTGTTCAACTATTACTCAACAAAAAACACAAACAGACTATTTTTTAGGAAGATGCATATATCCCAAATATTCCACTATGAACACCAAAAAGGCAACTGACTATTTAAATAATTTGGTATGTTATGCATGACAGCTTCAAATTGGAAAGTAATTTAGTGTATTGAGGAGAAAATAAAAGAAGGATAATACTGGATTTTGTTTTCCTCTGGTTGTCAAGTCAACCCTGGAGAGTCGTCAAATCCACTTACTCTTCACCTGCATGATGCATCACAGTGAAAATATTAAAGCAAATAAAATATTAATGTTCTGCCATGAAGACTGGCTGAATAGATTGAACATTGTTGTCTAATTTATTACTTTGACAATCCTGTCTGTGTTCAATGATTAAGATAAAGAACCTTGTCTGGGAAGTGTAGGGTTGACACACAGCCTTACTTTGCGTTATACTGAGGAGCAAAATTCAAAATAATCAATGTGCACCACAATACTAATCACACACATGCAAAATTGATTTAATTATTACCTTGTAAAAAAAAAAAATAATATTTTTTATAAAGAATGATTAATTAAAAACTTGCTTCCCTGGAATTTCTATGACCTACTACTGAGATAAATAGTTTTGTTATTTTTACTTTTTTGATAAAATTGAGACCTAACCAAAAAAAAACAAAAAAAAAAAAACCTTATTCATGGAAGTTTAGCATACTAGGTATAGGTTATTTTAATAAGTAGCTCAGTTGTCATATTTCCTTCAATAAAGAATGGATAGCTTTTAGTGCAGGTCCAGTGTTTACATTTCATGGAGGACAATGGAAATATTGTATACTGGTGATGGGCGGAGGGCATTTTAAAAGAAGGTATCGTACTTTCGAACCAGAGAAATTGCATTTCTGCAGTACTTTAGAACTGACAGTGGCTTTGTGTATTGCCATAACATACCTGGTTTAATGGAGGAATTGGGAATTCCAATCTATAACTCAACTGAATGGTGACTATTCATCGATAGCTCAAAGCGGAGCTTAAAGTGTGTCCTCCTTCACGATGGCAATATATTTGGGTCACTCCCAATTGACCATTCAGTTTCACTTTGCAGACATAAAGAAAGTCATTGATTTGTTGCAATATCACTAACAAAATTTGGTCATCTGTGTTGACCTTACAATGGTATGATTCCTTCTTGGTCAGCAACATGTATACACCAAGTATTTCTGTTATCTGTGCATGTGGGACAGCAGAGCTAGTGAGAGGCATTGGGTGGAAAGGAATTGGCCTCCAAGATCTGCCCTAAAACCAGGTGATCCAAACATTGTACATGAACCACTTGTTGATAGAAAGAATATTGTATTCTGCCTCTGCACATGACACTGGGTCTGATAAAGCAGTTCATTAAAGCTTTGCCAACTGAAGGAGACTGTTTCAAGTACCTCATTTTGGCATTTCCTAGCCTGTCATTTGAAAAAAATAAAGGCCAGTGTGTTTGATGGTCCATAGATTTAGCAGCTGATCAAAGATGAACATTTAATCAGGACAATGCCAGAAGTTGAAAAGAATGCGTAGTTATAATTCAAAGCCATTGTCAAGGACTTTTTTGGAAACACACAAAAATAATTAAACAGAAATTGTCCAGAAACTCTTGGAGAGCTACAAAAT
>NW_027322426.1:0-1761 GCF_032062135.1 Pyxicephalus adspersus | reverse complement strand
TTTAATAGTTATTTATTCCATTATTAGCAGCAGAATCTTGGCAGTCTTACAATGTCTGTCCACAGTCAGACTTCACAAGCTTTGTTGTGATCTTTGAGGATTTATTAAGAATGAACTACTTAATAGTACAGGCAGCTGAATAGATGAGTGATGGCTTGTTTTAAATATATTTTTCTGCTTGTTTTTGCCCATCTATTGGCAAACAAAGATATTTTTACTATTCTGCTTCCAACTATGGGCAGCTGGATGGTTCAGTGGTTAGCACTCAGAGTTTGCAGGTTCTCCCTGTGTTTGCATGAGTTTCTTCCCACATCTCAAAATCACGCAGTTAGGTTAATTGACTTCCCCCTAAAATTGACCTTAGACTGTATTAAAGACATATGACTATGGAAGGGATATTAGATTGTGAGCTCCTTTGAGGGACAGCTAGTGACATGACTGGACTTTGTACAGCCCTGTGTAATATGTCGGTGCTATATAAATACTGTGTATTAATAATAATCGTCCAAACTTCCTGTCCAAGGGACCTCTGATCTACCACTGCCTGGGTGGCCATGCTCCTGATCCCCGTCTGTGCTGACATCTCTTCTCTCCTCATCATTCCTGTTTCAGAGCGGGTTTCCTTCTTTGGGTGTCCCCTATACTGTTTACGTCAAGAAGGCAGTGCTGTGAACTTTGGAAGAAAGCATCACGTGATTGCAACTTTAGGTGAGCAAAGTGGGTTTTAGATTGTTATTGTCAGAAAAGAACGTCCTATGATAACTACATTTCCTAGAGGGTTCTATAACATTTCAGAAGAGACTGCTCTGACGAAAATTATTACCAGAGAGAAGATTATGAAATATTGTCAGAGAGAATGCTATGGAACAGTTGCTGTCACATTTTACATAATGAAAGTTTTTTTTTTTATGTGGGATATGTTTATTTGCCTACTGATTGAACTTGGTGGACTTTTCAATGTCTTTTTTCAACCCGATTAACTATGTAACTATGAAAGCCTAGAACAGTGGTGGCCATCTTGCCTTTTACTGTTTATTACAAAAGGGCAACATATAACGTAACAATAGAGAACATAGTCAGATATTTGACATACTACATGCTACAGGCCTAGAGAAATATTAGGCTCATGCACAAGACTTACTGCGATTAGGGACACATTACAAGAGACTGTTAATAGTCACTTCGCTTTCAGCTACTTCACTGGTCATCCACCCCCTACCCGCAACAATTTGATATCTCTAACAGAAAATTCCATTATAAAAGATCAGATAAAAACAGTAACTCAAAAAATGGAATGTGCAGAAAAAAAAAGTTAGGATGTGTAAGATAAAAAACTATATCATTCAAATGATAATATAAAAAATATAATACAACTGATATATGATCATCATGAACCAATCATGTTATAAAACTGTTTTATTAGTATTTTCTAAACACCTTGGCAAGGAAATACTGAATACTGTCTGCTGGACATGTGAGCTATACAGTAAGTAAGTAACAGCTCTAGGTTGGGCACCACAGGCACAGGTAACACAAAATGATATCTGTTATAGATGCACTCAGTAAATCATCTATGCTTCTAAATACTGCTACCTAATTTTCAAACTTTTCAAATCCCAACTCCAGCGCCCCCCCATACCTTACTGATTTCTACCCCATTGGAACACCCCGTACAGTAAGTCTGCAGAGTACATACAGAAAGTTAGTAAAAGCAGCATTTTTATCCTAAAGTATATGCCTAGCAAGAGTTTTGTATAAAGT
>NW_027322425.1:0-1761 GCF_032062135.1 Pyxicephalus adspersus | reverse complement strand
TCAATGTGTGGGCATTAACCACTTTATTAAACTCAACAAAAGCACCTCAAGCATCAGAAAAGCAACAACTTACCATTCATTACCACTTCTGAACTTCTCCACTGACAGGGACTAAATATAGAAGGACCCCTACACAAGAAAAACAGCTACTATATGTAAGATAAAAAAATAAATATAATATAATATATAATATAGAAACATAAATATAATATAAATTAAACAAAAATTCAATGCCCCTGCAGTGACACCTAATGGTGAAATCTGGTATTGCAGTACAACCATACATAAAAAAGGTGGATGAAGAAGAAGATGACTCTCCCACCATCTCCAACAGAGGGAAGGTAGGTCTTCATTTCTTAGTTCTTGGATATACAGCCTTACCATATGCAATCCTGAGCCCTACCACCATGGGCAAAAGCAAGGGCCAGTGGCGCAATGGATAACGCGTCTGACTACGGATCAGAAGATTGTAGGTTCGACTCCTGCCTGGCTCGTGTGTTTTAATGGATGGAAAAATATACTAAATGTTTACAAAAGGGAACAAACACATTTTCATTATAAGAGGTTGGATTGTAAAATAGGAGGGAGGTCCAGCTTAGGCCTTTTTGAGCTGGATGTCTATAAAGGTCACACACGCAACATTAGTAGCAGAGTAGGAAGCGTGGTCTAAATTTCTAAAATGGAGACGTACAGATAATGCATTTGTGACCTGTTTCTGAGTTTTGGTCAATGTCTGGGCACTAGCACTTTAATTATGGGATGTATAACTTGTTTCCTAGATATGTAGACCCCCGTATACAGCTCCTGAGGTCCCACTTCATGGTTCTAACGGATGGGCCAGTGGCGCAATGGATAACGCGTCTGACTACGGATCAGAAGATTGTAGGTTCGACTCCTACCTGGCTCGCTTCTTTCAATATTGTGCAAAATATATTTTGTCGAAAATGTAATATAGTATAATAGGAGAGGTTTAGGATTATAAAATGTTTTAAAATGGAGGAAGGACTGCCTTCAGCCTTAGTGGATAACCGGTCTGACTACGGACCAGAAGATTGTAGGGTCGACTCTTACCTGGCTTGCTGTCTTCAATGTTGGACAAAATATGTTTTGTCAAGATAATAATAAATGTACTAAAGTATGAAATAAAGGTTAGGATTATAAAGTCTTTTGAAAGAGAAAGAATGTTCACTTTAGGCCTTATTGAGATAGATATCGGAAACTGTATTTTTAAATGCAGTAGTAAGTGAACATATAACATTCACATAACATGCATTTATGCTTTCTGCCTTCTCTCCAACCTAAGGAAACCACAGCAAGACTAACATGCAGGGGAATTAGCTCAAATGGTAGAGCGCTCGCTTAGCATGCGAGAGGTAGCGGGATCGATGCCCGCATTCTCCAGGTATTTTGGAGCAAGAAATTTAAATTTCAGTGAATTTCAAGAGAATATTAACATATACATTTCGAATAACAGGCATTTATGCTTTCTGCCTGCAATCTCTTTCCAAACCTAATAATAATAATAATAATAACCTACAATAATCTAACCTTGTTACTCTAAATGTGTACCTTGATTCAGGGCCATGGCTTATATAGAAGTTTTTCTTCTAAATCTGATAATAAAGCATTTTGGGTGGGTAGAGTGGGTCATTTTAAAAATTCGGGGAGCTTGTCAGCAAAGGTAGATGCACATTATGTGAAAGTGCAATAGTTTTTTTGTATATCACATGGTCATGTATACAGACCTAGCCAGTAGGCGTC
>NW_027322424.1:0-1761 GCF_032062135.1 Pyxicephalus adspersus | reverse complement strand
GCATAACACACAAGGTATTTTCATTACTGTACACTATTTGCTCAGGTTTATTATGGAAAATGGAATTTTCAATCCTCTAACTTTGGCACATGGAGCGGATTAGTTTACCACACACAAACATACATTGGGTTCAATTCACAAAGTTAAACATCAGGATAAGGATCTTTATATTAGACATGTGACTGTAATTTGCAAATCTGATGGAGCTTGCATATTTTTTTTTTTAGGGATCCTTATCCTGGTGTTCGTAGTATATTCTTTGCACACATTTTGTTTTATCCGCCTTGTGGGATTTTAAGCTTTAATATATTTTTCCATGGCTTATTGCCTTTAAACTACAGCTAGCCTGAGGTGGGTAACACCATAGAGGACAAAAAGGAGCTGCTTGGGATAGCACCAAAATAGCTTAAGAAAAAAACAGCAAACAATGGCTTTCAAAAGTCAAATTGCTATTTCATAATGAAAAAAATAAATCCTAACCTAGGTGAAACTCTTAACATTGAAGAAAGCTCCCCTCATTTCCTGTTGTTGTACCTAAAAAAAAATAGTAACGTTAAATTCCCCAATGGAACAAAGACAAAAAAAACAAACCTTAACAGGTGTTTAAACCCTATAGTACTTTGTGCCACAGTAAAAAAAAATACCTTTTGGTTTTGACAGGTTTTTGTTTACATTAGAATTACTTCTCTCACTTGCAAAAGTCAATAAAGAAGATCAAATGCTGATGAGAAGGAAGTCAACTGCTTGTCAAATACACCTGTCCATAATAATGATGATCAATGGATGTCAAATGAATGCTAATAAACACCGCCAAAAGCTTGTGGACTCATGCCTTTAATCTCTTTGGATACCAAGTATCCTGTAATCCCCTGCCAGTATCAGGCTGGGAGATAGAGGACAGTCTCCTTAAAGGAATCTGTAATGTGCTTTTTTTTTTTTTTACAGTAAATATTTATGGGAGGTGACAACAGAAAGATAACCACATTAAAAAAATAATGCTCCTTCACTGATGATCTAAAACAAGGACAGATGCAATATAATGAGCCTGAAATAATAAAGCTCACCAGGACTAGAGAAGCTACACCATCATGGGAGATGCTGGATGATCCAGCAACCCTGGAATAGTTTTCCCAATAATCATTTGCAATTTGTTGGCAAATATGAACCAGATCTGTTCCAATGTATTCTGCAAAAAAGTCTAGAATGTGGCATCTGGCAGGAGTGCCTGGATCTCAAGACTGTCAGAACATAATTACCAAACCATTTCTAGATGAAAAGGTTCCCATGTATGCATTTCAAATACTCAGTGGTTTGGATAGATTTTTTTTACTTGCAAGGTCCACCATTCACCTTTGCCACCATTTTGCTTGTTAAAATTCTGAAAATAAATATAAATAAAACATAAATAAAATAAAATAATGAAAATAAACCAAACCTGCATTGGGAAAAAAAATTATATTAGGCTTATTAACAGCTTCTGAGATACAAAAAGTGACATTACCCTATGAGGAGATCACAAGGAATTCAAAGTACTCCAAATCTCCTGAGAACGCTCTTCATTGACAGTGTTGGGAGTGTCTTCTCAGGATCCTTTAAGGTACTTAACATTTCCCAGATCTCATTAGACGGAGTATGACAACAGGTCAGAGGTGCTGCGGACAGAAGCTGGGGGAAAAGTGAGCAAATCTCAGTTTTTCTTTCTATTAGAGAGTATATTTAATACTTTATTACAGAGGATCTGGAGGCGTAAATCTTTGTTGC
>NW_027322423.1:0-1762 GCF_032062135.1 Pyxicephalus adspersus | reverse complement strand
CATTAGTATTTCCTTTTTACACCATGTTTACACTGTAGCAATAATTTTTATTTTGCTCCTTTTTGGTCTGCATTGAAAGCATTTTACAGGGGAAATAAACTTTGATCCTGACAGAAATCTCTCATCATGGGTTGCCCAGGTATCAATTGCATTGTTGTTGGTTCTCACTGTGAGTTACCAGACTCAAAATATGATCCAAAATTGTGCAGAAAGGTTTGGAAAGTTTAAGACTAATAAGACGGGGGTCGAAAAAACAGGGACACTGCTTCATGAATTTTAAACTCGAATAGAATAGAAAGGTGAGACCTGGAGGGTCTGGAAGTCATACTAGGAAAGAGGGATGGGGCCTGGTGGGACCATAATTCATAGTATGATTGAATAGTGAGACCTGGTGGGACTGGAAGTCATAGTCAGATAGAAGGTTGGGGCCTGGAGGGACTGGAAGCCATACTAAGATAGAAGGTCGGGGCCTGGTAGGACCAGAATTCATACTAGAATGGAATGGTGAGACTGGAAGTCATAATCAGATAGAAGGATGGGGCCTGGAGGGACTGGAAGTCATACTAAGAGGGTTGGGACCTGGTGGGACTTGGAGTCGGTACTAGGATAGAAGGGTGAGTCCTGCAGTGACTGGAAGTCATACTTAGAAGGGTAAGACATGGTGGAACCCAAAATCATACTAGGCTTGATGGTTGGGACCTGGTGGGATTTAGAGCCATTCTAAGATAAAAGGGGGGACCTGGTTGAACTTGAAGTCATACTACCTGTAAGATAGAAGGGTGGGATGTGGTAAGATTGGAAGGCATACTAAAATAGAAAGATGGGATCTGGTGGGATTTAAAGTCACACAAAGATTAAAGGGTGAGACCTGCTGGAACTTAAAGTCATATTAAGACAGAAGGGGGAGCCTGGTGGGACTGGAAGTCATACCAAGAAAGAAGGGTGAAACCTGGTGGGACTGAAGGCTTTACCAAGATAGAAGGGGGAAACATGGTGGGACTGGAAGTCATACCAGGATAGAAGTTGGAAACATGATGGGACTGGAAGTCATACCAAGATAGAAGGGGGAAACATGGTGGGGCTGGAAATTATACCATAATATAAGTTTCTGGTCTGGTGGAACTGGAAGTCATACTAAGATAGAAGGATAGGGCCTGTTGGGACTGGAAGTCATACCAAAATTGAAGAACGCGGTCTATTGTAGCTAGAAGTCAGACAAAGTAGAAGGGTAGCACCTGATAGGACAGGAAGTCATACTAAGATAGGGGGGTAGGGCCTGGTGGGACTGGAAGTCATACCAAAATAGAATAAAAGGGACCTGGTGGGACTGGATATTATAGCAAAATTGAAGAATGGGGCCTGTTGTAGCTGGAAGTCATACAAAGTAGAAAGATAGGACAAGTAGAGAGATAGAACAAAAGAACATAGAACAGGAAGTCATACTAAGGCGGGGGTGGTCATACCAAAATAGAAGAAAGGGACTCGGTGGGACTGGATTTTACAGCAAAATTGAAGAAGGGGGCCTGTTGTAGCTGGAAGTCATACAAAGTAGAAAGGTAGGACTTGATAGAACAAAAGAAGATAGAACAGGAAGTCATACTAAGACGGGGGTGGTGCCTGGTGGGACTGGAAGTCACACTAAGATGGAATGATGGGGCCTGTTGTAGCTGGAAGTCATATCAAGATAGAAGAGAGGGACCTGGTAGGACTGGAAGTCATAACATATTAGAGGAATGGGCCCTGGAGGGGCTCAAAGTCATAC
>NW_027322422.1:0-1762 GCF_032062135.1 Pyxicephalus adspersus | reverse complement strand
GGATTTTGAAAATGTCAGGTTTACAATTTGTAGATTGCAAAGGTAGGTAAAATACCCTCCAAGAAAAATCAGCTCAAGGTAATTGCCAGTTAACAGAACGAACTTTTGGGTAGAGTTACCTGTGAAGATGATGCGCCAGGTCATTTGTTTTTCTTTTGTGATTCATACTAACATTCTATGCAGATTATTTGCTTTTGTGCTACAACAGAGTGAAATAAGAATAAAATAATATCATGGTAAAGTGTATGTATAGACAAAACTTTTTTTGTATTTGTAGTTTTGGATACAAGGAACAATGGGTTTGCAATTTGTATGTTTTATTTGTTGCTGTTGGCATCCTGTTAGGAAGATTTCCCTTCAATCCCTGTCCAACAGACACTAGAAAAAGTAAATGTAATTCCCTAAAAAATTGGATGAATTATTCTTTAAGACAGCTGTCCCAGAACAGGTTACATTATTGAAAAGCCTACCCACACATCTTGTTCTGGTGAAATAATGTTTGGATTTCCCATCACTTTCCCTCCTGATTGGCTATCAGGGCTAATAAAATGGGTTATTTTACCATGGTGTGATTTAGATAATTTACAAATTCATAATCTTGAGAACACTTTTGGCCATATGGTGTGTAAAACAGACCTGTCCTGTCATTTATAAGAGTAGGGTAGGATATTATACAGTAGTTCCCTCTTTAGGGACTATTGTAGACCCCAACATTTTTTAGGACATGTTTGTCTACTATTCTGCTTTATATTTTTACATGTATGATAATATATGGTTTTCTACAGTAGTCTCTAACCTTCTTTGCACCACAGACTAGAGTCAGCTGTGGCCAAACACAGAAAATAGGACTTTAAAGGCATCAAATCACTAATCACCGTAATAGTAAAATTATTATGTTTAAAATGTCAGAAAACTTTATTTATCATTTTGTAAAACACATATTACAAGTACAAAAATTAAGTAAGATGTAAAGAGATTCCAACAATTGTTTGGTCTCAAAAACCAAATAACCAAATAACCGTTTCCTCAGGAAATGATATTGAGACCTACAAATCCAATAACAGCCATAAAGTTAAATGAATATTACATATTCACACAGATGTTTTTTTCATATTAACTTTTAGGAGTTCAGATTTTTCCTGATTCTATCCAAAATTTAGAAACTAAGTTTTGGCAATCTTATTTCAGTTCCCAATGTTGTGGATATATGAACACTGATTTACTATAGGATTTATTACTATTCATCCAATCAGCTGATTTTCATGTGAAAGATTTCTATGTACTTTCATTTTCTCATGATCGGGTCTATCACACTTCAATGTTAGACAATCCTTAATAAAAATTGTATAGTTTTTACATTTTCCCTGCTTGTTGTGGCCACATTCAACATACAGAATAAAAGTACAACCATGGGGTGAATAAGGATGATTCTCTAACAGAATATAGGCTGTTCACATAACAATGTGAATTATCCTTTTGCAAAGAATATTTCACTTGGTTTAGTAATTAGGGTACAGATTTGTTGACTGCTGACCATTCAGTCATGGCCAGGGAAAAATTCCATTATCTAGTATTTCTTTAGAAAGAGAAAGTGAATTCAAAAAGTTGAATTTTTACTAACGCTAAAGTGAATTATCCTTGGAATGATTATTGTCCTTGGTAAGTGTACAGCCTAAATTCCTTTGGTAAATCAACCCCAATATGTTGTTTATCCTGAAGACCATAAAAAGAACAAGAAAGCTCAACAAAGTACATTATCTCC
>NW_027322421.1:0-1762 GCF_032062135.1 Pyxicephalus adspersus | reverse complement strand
AAAAAAAAATAGTCAAAGGCCTGTGAATCATTCAGACTTCATTTTGCAAGTTTCCAAATCCATAGTCAAGAACCACCAAACACCATCAGTGGCTATGAATAGACCTGGATGTTGTGCTTCCATCGTTCTCAACCCAGAACACCTGACCAGTCGTCACTTCATTGAATACATCCCACCAACCCAGAAAAAGGCAGCACCTACAAGGATGTGCAAGGTTTGCTGCTGAAAGACCGATGACAGAGGAAGGAAGAAACGCAAAGAAACCAGGTTCTACTGTCCTGCCTGTGATGTTGGACCCTGCTTAGAAATCTACCACACCCAGGATGTCTACTAAAAATGTAAATATTTTTTTTTTCTAAAATCTGCATTTAATTCATAATATTATTTATCAATAATATTGCACCCTTGTTTGGAAAATTTCACTGAGAAATTTTTGATAAAATTTTTTTTTTTTGATAAATTACATTGTTTATTATTTCATTATTTTTTATAATTATGAATTATAATTATGTATTTTAATATAATTTATGATTAAAATATAATAAATAAATATAACTATTATACCCTGGAGTTAATCCTAAGAATAACAGGCCCACATAATAAACAAAAATTTATATGCAAATAAAATAGGATCACTTTTTGCATCAAAAAACTGACAGAATTAGAACGCTAGGGGGGTTAATATCTGATTTCATCATTATGTGTTTCGCATTTTAAAAGAGCAAGTACTGGAAAAGGTACATCAGATCTCTTGTGTAGCCGCCAGTACATCATACAGCAAACAGGTGTTAATGGGTTTCAAGCAGGGCTTTTGCAGTGAATACGAATTTACAGGAATGAGAAAAAAGTACATCCTCATTCAATTCTAAGAATTTACATATCAGGACAAAAAAAAGAATCTGGTTACAAATGCGTCTTTGAATTACCTTAAATGTACAACAACACATAATATATTACACTATGCAATTGTTTTTTGTTTTGTTTTTTCATTTTTTTTCAAGTGCATAAACACTGTAAAAAATTAGTTTAAAAATTATTTTTGAAAAAGTATATGCTCTTACTACTTCTATGAGAATTACGAGGGTAAGTAGCAGCCAGGTACTGCTAATCCAATGTGCTTGAAAAACGTATTCATTGGCCCAGATTCATCAACCAAAATCGGAAGGTCGCTCGCGCATCCGTATTCGCGATCCGAAATCGGAAGCCGTCACGCAATTCAACAACTGAATGAGCTCGCGGCCGGAGCTGCGCATCCCCGGCAGCTTTACACTAGCGAGCTTGCATTAAAAGTCACTGTTCCCCTAAAAAAGCATTCTTTCTAATGGCACACATATTACCCTTAGCCCTAAAAAAAAAAAAAAAAATGTTTGTGCTGTTCAAATGTTTAAAACATCTGTATGCGCTAAGAAAAAGCATATTTTAAAATGACTTATTTCTTTTCTGTTAGGCAAGAGTTAACCGAGTTCAACTCCTCTACATAGGCGCCTATATAAAAGCTTACGATGCCTGATCGGAGGAGCCGCCCGTGGGTAAACCTTGCGACTGTCTTGCGACTGTCCGGGTGCGAAGCCTCGGCTTTGCCATCGGACTAGATTTTTCCACAAAAGTCACAAGCACACACACATTCTTTTGTTTGCTTCTTATGTATATGTGTGTGTGTATATATATATATATATATATATTTAAAAATGTATTTGTAATTACTATAGTTATTATATTAATAATACTTTATATATATATATATATATATATATATATATAT
>NW_027322420.1:0-1762 GCF_032062135.1 Pyxicephalus adspersus | reverse complement strand
AGTCTACAAGGGCTTTTTTTATTGTGCTTTTAGCTTTAATAACCTTTTCTTTCTTTACCTCCTAGGTTCATCTCCAAGTAAAGAAACATCTACTCCTGTTCCAAAGAAGGTCAGCCTTCCCCACATTTCACGTGTGATATCTGATGTGTATGGAGATAAAATGGCTTCTAGTGGGGGAGGAGAGGATTCCTTTCCATTGCAGCAGAAGCTGGTTGTTTGTTCTCTCCTGTTACTAACGCGGCAAAGCAAGATCAAGGAAGTCCCTTTAGGAAAAGTAAGTTATGCAATGGCTTTATTTACTTAACCTGTAATGTCTATTGTGGTCAGATTGGTGTGCTAACACTGAAATTTGGTCCTGTTTTCCAGCTTCATGAGACATATAGCAAAGTTTGCCGGAAACAACAAATGCCTGCAGTGGGCCAGTCGGAATGTCTTTCCCTTTGTCAGCTTCTGGAAACTAGGGGAATTGTGGGTCTCAAAAAAGCCAAGGAAGCTCGGCTTACAAAGGTAAGTTATAAATCCTTTAAACTATAGGGTCCTCTCTTCCTCCTACGTCGTTTTTAGCTTTCATTTTCAACGCCTATGAAATTCTTTGCAAAATCCTAATTCTTTGTTACGTTTTTCAGGTGTCTCTGAAGATAGAAGAACGGGACATAGAACATGCCTTCAAAGATAAAGTTCTTATGGGAAACATTCTCCATGCTGGGATTTAAATAGCATTTTTAGAAGAGCCATTCTTTTTGTTTTTAAGAAATGGCTTCTGCTCGAGAACGAAGGAGCAAATCCTTTTTTTACCTGGTGTATTAGCTGCTGTAAAAAGTGACTGTTCATATTCATGTTGATTTTTGAGAAACTGGTATAATTTATACTTGTACATAATTTTAGCTTGTACATGAATTGTACAGTTTGACAGTTTGTTGCTTATTTGCAGCAAATGTTTTACTATAATACGGTTCTGGTTTTACAGACTCGTCCTTTTTAATTAGTTTCTTTTTTTTTTGAAGCCTTTTAAAAGTAGAATTGAAGGTTTTCATAATTACAATTCTGGTTTTATTACCACTTGACTCTACTCCTGCACTGACCTCCTTATACAAAATTATTAATATATATGTTTAACCCTTTCTGCATGTTGAAACCTCAATTTCCCATGCCCAGATGTGGGTGAATGATTACCTTATGTACATGTGACATTTCCCATTGAATCTTGGACATGCTTTAACATTAGGTGTGTACACTGTACATGTCCCTTGCGAGGTGCATTTGCAGCAATACTGGTACTGGAAAAATGGGAATTATTTTCTATATCACTTTATGCTATTGCAGGGCATGCCTCCCCGCACCTTGTGCCTCTTAATATAGACATGGTGTCACTGATGCAGACAGGATAGGCCTCATGATAAATATAATATTTTGTTTAATAAAATAATCTGCAGGGAAAATAAGAGGAAACAAAATCAAGTTAGGCCATGCCTAAATGTAATAAATATATATACTCAAGTATAAAATGGGGTTTGTTTTCACTTGAAAAGGCCACGAGAAAAATACCGTATTTTTTGCAGTATAAGACGCAAACGCAGTTTTTCTTCTCCAAAACTGGGGGGGAAAAGTTAGTGTGTCCTATACGTCAAAGGTGTGATAAAATAACTAAAATTATATACTCACCCGATACCCTGCGTGTGTCTCTGGCTGCAGCAGCGTCTGTCTCCTCTTCTCTCTGGCAGCAGCACGTGTCTTCTCCTGTCTGTAAAGCAGAGCGAAAGAA
>NW_027322419.1:0-1762 GCF_032062135.1 Pyxicephalus adspersus | reverse complement strand
GTTGGATATATTAAAGTATGTCTCTTAACCAGGGTTTCGTGGAATCCCAGGGTGCCACCAGAGGTTGCCAGTGATTATGTGAGTGATGAGCAATTTGTGCCCCTCAGGTCCGTTACCATTTACTCAGATGATCTATATCACTTTCCATAAAAGTGGCATTCCTTACACTGGCCATCATTGTAAGAGGCATTCTTTCCAATGACCACCATACTAATGTACTGCGAGCTGCAGATATTAATGATGTTATTGTCAGGGGTTCCCTAAGACTTGAAAGTTATTTCAAGGGTCCTGCCATAGTAAAAAGTGAGAAAGTTATACTTCGCTATAGAGAGTGTAGATAAGGGTTATAGGACCTCTATCAGATTTTATTGCTGTTTGGTGACCATTGTCATGTTGGTTGTACATACTCCTCAAAGACCAGTAAAAAATAAAAAAGATAATGGTGTAGATTTCCCTACTACTTATAAGTAGCAAATTTTAATGAACAATAAATACTAAAATTATGAGCAGCGAAAGACATTAATGGCCACACCAACCATTTAACTTATCATCAAGTAGAAAAGCCGAAAAGAACAAAATGACAACCAGCTAATAATATAAAAAAGGGTTGGATTTTTTGGTGCTGTATATCTTTGGTAACAGATTGCCTTTCATTTACAAATTTCAAAAATGTGGGTAATTACAAGATATCCGGTAGTGGAAACAATCTTTACACTCAGATCAGCCCAGTAACATTGTTTTTTTCAATTGTTGGATATATTAAAGTATGTCTCTTAACCAGGGTTTCGTGGAATGCCAGGGTGCCACCAGAGGTTGCCAGTGATTATGTGAGTGATGAGCAATTTGTGCCCCTAAGGTCCGTTACCATTTACTCCTATGATCTATATCAGTTTCCGTAAAAGTGGCATTCCTTACACTGGCCATCAATGTAAGAGGCATTCTTTCCAATGACCACCATACTAATGTACTGCGAGCTGCAGATATTATCAATGTTATTGTCAGGGGTTCCCTAAAACTTGAAAGTTATTTCAAGGGTCCTGCCATAGTAAAAAGTGAGAAAGTTATACTTTGCTATGGAGAGTGTAAATAAGGGTTATAGGACCTCTATCAGATTTTTTTGCTGTTTGGTGACCATTGTCATGTTGGCTGTACATACTCCTCAAAGATCTGTAAAAAATAAAAAAGATAATGGTGTACATTTTGCTTACTACTTATAAGTAGCAAATTTCGATGAACAATAAAAACTAAAATTATGAGCAGCGAAAGACATTAATGGCCACACCAACCATTTAACTTATCATCAAGTAGAAAAGCCAAAAAGATCAAAATGACAACCAGCTATTAATATAAAATATGGTTGGATTTTTTGGTGCTGTATTACTTTGGTAACAGATTCTCTTTCAATTACAAATTTCAAAAATGTGGGTAGCTACTAGATATCCGATAGTGGAAACAATCTTTACACTCAGATCAGCCCACTAACATTGTTTTTTTTCAATTCTTATAATAGCAGCTGAAGTTTATAAGTTCTGAATCTTTAAGTATGTTGTATATGCTCCAATATTCACACTGATATTTGGGCTTTAGACCCTTTGCCACTGTAAACTATGTTGATTTCTGTGATAATACCAGATTGTCAGTGCACATTTCCAATCTTTATTCTTATATTATCTAGATCTGATTCTAGCAAGAAACCTCCATGTTAAGGATAAAACATCAACAAGTTTCCAGCTGGCTTGGTCTCGATTATCTGGAGACACAG
>NW_027322418.1:0-1763 GCF_032062135.1 Pyxicephalus adspersus | reverse complement strand
TGAATTTAAATGTAGTTTGCATACCTTTCTTTCTAGAAATGTTTTATCTAACTAAAATTCATTAGTGTAGTGATTCATCCAGGGAAATAATCTTCCTGTCAATGACAGGGTTCAGAAGGAATTTGTTCTCCACTATAAAGACAAATTGGCAGCAGCGTCACTGGGGTCTTGGTTTTGCCTTCCTCTCGATTAACAAAATAAAATACATGAAACTGACAGATGTTGGCGTTTTATTAACTATACAAACTGTATTGCTAATAAGTTAGAATAGTTGGACGGTTATATGTCATACCAGTTTACAACCTGTGACAATTCAGTAAGACTCAGGGAGTGGAATCATACCATTTGTTTAGATAAATTGAAACTAAACCTTCTAAATAAAATATTAAAGTTCTACCAGACAAGTCCTCTTTTGTAGAAAGGATAGTTAACGTCCATTCTGTAATATAATAATCTTACGTGCCTGATCACAATTCACAAATTACACTTACCTGTCTTCGCATCATTATGGGAGCGGTCATCTTCACCTGGTTATTTTTTGGGTGTTGGATCTTGTTCATTCAAACCTGGCAGCCCCAGGGGACCAATCCACAGCTCATTGTCCATCAAGAAAAAGATTGCAAATTGGAAGGTAAATATGTTTTATTGCAGAAGAGACATCACCTGTCCCTTTTGCAATAAACATCCTGCCTGCTTGCACTTTTTCAGTTATGGAACTTAAGTTCCACTTTAATGTAATTTATTCCAATAGTAAATAGCTATAGATGCATCTGACTGCAAACCTACTCTAATGCTGTAGGCCTACTAACAGTTTGCCAGTTGAACTATAAACACGTCTTAAGTCAGTTTTTTATTCCAGTTATGGAGTCATGAGACAGGTATTTAAATGCAGCTAATGTTAAGTACATGACATTATCAATTTTCTGCAATCTTTTACAAGAGCAAGAGAGAGACTGTCAAGTAACCACTCAGTGCTTTATTATATCAATCTGTACTATCCGTTTGACTCTAGGAACTTACTGTGGGCAGGTGGGAGCAGAATTATGACGGACCGTGTTTCCTTGTTTACCACTATGTGGTCTGCAGGGAGGTCAAAGACTTAGCTGTGCTGTTTGTCAGAGGTGCCTGAATAAAAAGAATTATAAATTCTTTGGTAGTTTAGCAGTGTTATATATGTTTTTCAGTGGATTGATTTACTAAAGAAGTTTGGGCAGTTCACTAAGCAAAGTGAATGATAACCTTGCAGAGAAATTTTCACTTAGCTTAGTAATTGAAGTGAAGTTCTGCTAAATTCAGCCATCCATGTGTAAAAAAAAAATTACAAACTTTTACCATTTCCTTGCATGTGATTGCATTTTCTTGTAACTGTGAAAAAGTGAAAATTCCTTTGCAGAGTGATAATTCACTTTGCTAAGTGAACAGTCTATATTACTTTAGTAAAATAACCCCAGTGCAGCTGGCATCATTTTCCTGGAGTTCAGCAATACAATTCTTGCATACAACCCAATAATATTTTTTAGAAAGATAACTTTGACTCAGGGTATCAAAGCCAGAGTATCAGCATGACAGCCAGGCAACTGGTTCAAAAAAAGTAGTAATCAATGGTAATCAGTAGCATCCGCCATGTTCTTCCCATGAAAGTTTTCCTTTACTAAGATTCAAGCAGTATAATAAAGTTTTGTCTCTTCTTGAACATAAAATCGCTTCTAGGATCTTTAAAAGTTTGGACACCATGGACTATTTTTAAACTTTGGTAACTACCC
>NW_027322417.1:0-1763 GCF_032062135.1 Pyxicephalus adspersus | reverse complement strand
AACTAACTCGTTTAAGTTTATATTACCAAAGGGGTATTTAGTTGCTCACTGGTCAGTACATTGGGAGGATGGGTCAACGTTGGCTCCAGGAACAAAATTGTTGGATTTTCTTACTTGTGGGGAAAAAGATCTGGGCCTACCATGTGAGGCACATGACTATGAAATCCTACTTGAACATTTTAGAGAGTGTAGTTATTTAACCACCCTACACCAGCCAACAAATTTTACCAGTTGTGACACTAAGGTTGGGAGAAGCATTCATTTCTCCTGGCAAATACTGTGTTTTACATAACAAAAATTTCAGTTTCAGTAAACAGTTCTTCTGCATTAATTCTTGTGATGGTATCCATATTCTCCAATGGCACTATCTGAAAATAAAAAGGGCACAACGGTGTGAAAGAACAAAGGTTGGGGATGGAGTACATGCTCAGAGAAAATGCTCAGAGGTGATGGGGAGAGGTGAAAAGCTTCCACATAACTATGGCCACACCATAAAAAATTTTACTCCTGAAAATTGCTATGAGTTTGAGGAGTTTGTGTGGGCTGGACTACTTCTTGGATCAGCCCAAAGACTGAAAAGGTATTTGCCACATTTTAACAAATGTATTCAGAATGTATTTATGTATTGGATACTTACAACATCAAGAAACATGTGCCTTGTTTATTGTCGTAAGAAAGGAGAAATTTATCGCTGTTTTATAATTTAGCTTTAGATGCTAAGTAGACGTTTGGCAAATGAGAGCATTGAACATAACTACAGGACAGCTGGATGTTAGGTAATGTTAGGTAAGTGGGTAGGCTGTACCTGAGGTCACGACAAAGAATAAGCAGCATAAAGAAGACAGATTGCAGAAAAAAGCTTTATGTAACAGTGAAATAAATAAATACTGGTAAAACATACTGTACGTATTTCATAATCTGACTTCCAGCATGACAAACATTAATAAAATATTTGGTTGCAAAACAAGTTTTTATAATGTGCCCTGTGAGTTGTACCATTCTATAAATTTAAAGATGGTCATTATCATGTATATTAATTGTTCCTTTGGTAGTTTTGAGATTGTAAAATTAGATTATACCAGACTTTCTGAATTCAGTTTGTAAATGATAATTATATATTATATTATATATATATTATATATATATTATATAAATAAGTAAGTATTATATTTGTTTGCTTTTAGATGATGAATTCCCTGAATATTAATTTAATCTTTCAAGTCTTTCAAAAATGTATGTGGTTTACTAATCCTTTCCTTCTTGGGATTGTACAAAAGTGGAAGGGCTTCATTAAACTACATACACTATTGAAACAATATTATTGTAATACAGGGGTGTCAAACTCAAACAGAGGGCCAGAATTAAAAACTTACACAAAGTCGTGGGCCAAACTTGAAGTTTATTGAAAAACTTGAGGAAGTTTTTCCTTCTCATTAGATATAAAACATTTTTATATGGAAATAAGGAGGTTTTGTTTATCATTCAATTTCAAACAAGCCTTTATTAGAGAAATAGCACCGCTACTACAATTCTGTGCGTCTCTAAAACAGTCCAATGTGGTGCCATGCATAGGCAGAGAGGCCGGTGATCTATAGACGTGAGTGATGCTGGAAATTGTAGTAGCGGCGCTATTTCAATGCAGCGGCGGACAAGCTGCAATTCATATTTAGAATTCCTTTTGGGGCCCAAAAAAAATCTGTGCTGTTGCTGAGATAATCTCAGGTGTTATTCAGATGTTTGCCAGCAGAGATAGTGCGTCTGCG
>NW_027322416.1:0-1764 GCF_032062135.1 Pyxicephalus adspersus | reverse complement strand
TTTTTTTTTACATGATTGTGTGTTTCAAACATTTTTTATATTCATGATATCTACTAGAACCCTATTCGGACATATTTCTTAAAAAAAAAATTTCATGAAAAACAGTGTAACCCTTTTGGAACAGAAATCTAGACATCAGTGTAACGCCCAGGTGGTTAATGATACAGTTCTGTTTGTAAACATAATTAAGGAGATAAAGTGGAAAATTGGTGGTGTATCTATTTCTTTACTGTACATTTATGGAATTACCCCCCTAGCGGTAATTCCGATATTTTGGGGAGTTATACCTAAGAATTTTAGGCCTACAATGTAAAATAAATTTCCATGCAAAAAAATATAACGCTTTTTGCATGGAAATACA
Source organism: Pyxicephalus adspersus (assembly GCF_032062135.1). Lineage (NCBI taxonomy): Eukaryota > Metazoa > Chordata > Amphibia > Anura > Pyxicephalidae > Pyxicephalus > Pyxicephalus adspersus. The sequence continues at coordinate 1,403 of NW_027322416.1, read as the reverse complement.
GAGTTAGAACACTAAGGGGGTTAAGGGAATTCACATTTTTGCAGACCAATATTGAAGGATTCTTTAGTCCTTGGCATATACAGGGGAGGTTGTATAATACAACAGTGTCCTTAAGAAAGAACATTGTATTATACACAAGAGTAGTAAAGTGTTTTTTTTTATTTTTTTTTTTATGTCCAAATCTGAAAATCTTCTGATTGCAGACTGCCTCTTCTAACATACAGTCATGTGAAAAAGAAAGTTTACCCTCTCTCAATATTTGTAAAACCTGCTCAGGTGTAACACAACAAAACAGATTCCACCATATCATTATTAATTTAACAAAAAAAAAAGCCTAAATGGAAAAGCCATGCATGAAAAACTAAGTACACACCATAATCCAATAATTTGTAGAATCACCTTTAGCAGCAATAAGTATATATAAGTAATCATATTCTGTATTTATCAGTTTCTCATTATTATGGAGGAATTTTGGTATTGCAGTAATAAATTCAGCTTTGTGGGTCCTGTCACAGCATTTCAATCTGGTTGCACTCTGAATGGGCCAGATCCATTCACTCTGGATACCAGATCCAAGGTTTTCTGGATTACCCAGCTTTACAGATGAAAGTGTATCCTCTCCAGCTTTAGAGACATTTAATAAATCAGGACCTATGATGCAAGAAGAGCAAAGCAAGACCAAATCATCGCTACTTTACTACTGTGCCTGATATGATATAAATAAGGGCTAGAAGTATTGTGGTTTGTTCAGATACAGCTTTGCAAACCTAGGCCATGCTGTGGCCATGTTCTTTTTAGAGAAGAAAGGCTTTTTCCTGACAACCCTTTCAAACAAGCCATACTTGCTCAGTCTTTTTCTAATTGTACTGTCATAAACTTTAAAATGCACGTGCTAACTGAAGCCTGCAGCGTCTTAAACATAGATAATGGTTTTTTTTGCAATTTCTTTGAGCAGTGTATGTTCTGACCTTGGGGTGCATTTGCTGGGACATCTCCTCCTACTCCTAAAAAGATTGGCACCTGTTTTGAATGTTGTACATTTGTGAATAATCTTTTTCTCTGTAACATGATGGACTGTAAATTGTTTGGAATTGACTTTATAACCCTTCCAGCCTGACGGGCAGTAACAATTGCTTTTCTAAAATCACAGCAGATGTCTTTGCCTTAGCATTGTGTTAACACACACCTGAATGCTCCAGACTATCAAACTGCCAAAACTTATCTCTTATTTTATAGAGGTGGTCACAATTGCTCATGATCAGTTTATCAAATGCATTTGATTATCAGTACCTGGCAACTATTTACTGTCTTAAGCTGCGTACACACCTGCAATTTTTCTCGTTGGAAAGGATCTTTCACGATCCTTTCCAACGAGAAAAGACTGCACGATGCATGAACGATGC
>NW_027322415.1:0-1764 GCF_032062135.1 Pyxicephalus adspersus | reverse complement strand
CATAGAGTGATCAGAAGGGGACAATCGTTGCATAGAGTGATCAGAAGGGGACAGTCAATGGCATAGAGTGATCAGAATCTACATGGCACCATCCATAGTTGTGATTTAACGCACCGTTCCGCTTTTATAGGGTCTATTTTTATTATTATTATTATTACACAGGTTTTATATAGCACCAACAATATACACAGTGACACAAGAGGAGGAGAGGACCTGTTTGCTGTAAGGAGTGCATTTATTTCATGGATATTGATACAAAGATCTATGGCCAACAACCAGGGTCAGACAAACCTATAGGAGGATCAGAAAAAAACTTCCTCTGGGTTCCAGTCATATCTCCTTCCCCCTTTTGTCCTGCTCCCCACAAGACAATATGATAACATCACAATGTGAGTTATCAATAGATTAGTTTAGGAACTGCTTTAATCTATGTACTTTAAACTGCACCTGGAAAAATGTATGGAGCTGTGTATTCGTTTTTTATTTATTTATAGAATACATACAATCAAAGAGCAAAGCTAAGTTTTGGGAAATGTTTTTGTATGGTCTAGTAACTTGTTCAGTTCATTTTAATAAGTTAAAAAACTGAATGAATACTGTGACCTGGCACAAAGAGCCATGCAGCCTACCCCTGTTTCCTTATGGTGGGTAAACTTCTGGTCCTTTTCTTGGAGTACTCTATATCTTTTCTTTTTTCTTTCCCTCTTCTTTTTGTTTTGTCTGATGAAAAAAATGTTTACTATATACTAAGAAGTGGGACTGTGATGGCTATATGAAAATGGAATGGAATTATCGCTTTTGAGATAAATAGATGTATAAACATTACTAACTATATTTTATTGGTTACCCACATATGGTAAATGAAGGTGAATCGTTTATTTGCAGCCTAATACAAGGTGAACTTGTATTAACCTTGATTGGTTTCTCTACCTTGTCTACACCAGATATGTGTAAGCTTGGTATTATGTATGCTAATGTCTTTGTTCTTTGTTTTATTGTCAAAAATGTGTTTTTTTTCTGTAAAATTTACATCAAAAAGGGAATATACAATGTGGCCATTTTTATTTGTCTTTTCCCAGCCCCCTTTGAATGAGGAGTCGCATTTTAAAGCACTTACCTAAAACTGATTGGTAAAAAGGAATTTATGAGTAGATCATAAAGTGCTCTAATATAATATCAGCAACTGGTATATATAAGGATATGACCACTTAAAGTAGAATTAACCCAAAACTAAACATGTTACTCACTTATCCCCATTCCATCACAAGGTGCCACCATCTTCCTGCTCCACTTTTTCCTCCTTACGATTTAGTCCAATTTTATTGTCCATGCTGAGATGACACAACTCCTAGAACATGCAAGGGAAGCGGAGAATACCAGGTTTTCCTGGCATCCACCACTGAGCTATGCATGCGCAGATCAGCAAAATTTGACAGCTGAGCAGTGATCATGTTGGTAAGAACCATTATTGCAGAAGGGACCCTTTCTAAAATACCCACCTGTCTGATCATGTATTTTTTAAAGTGTGACTTTTAAAGTGTTCCACTTTAACATAAAACATATTTTAGAAAATAAACATTTATTGCCAGTCCTGCAAGAACAGTCAGTTCTGAGCAGCTTAACAATGCTTCTTTTTACATTAATTTATACCAAATGCTCAATTAAATTAGAGTAAATGTGGACTTTGTATACGTAATGCTAGCAATTCTCACACAGCCTCAGATTTGTTTTTTTCCCTCTATAAACCAAATAAAAATGATTTAA